>NC_091284.1:223771912-224075662 GCF_032444005.1 Ranitomeya imitator
TTGAAATCTAGCTCCACCTATTGGAAACAATGATCCCAAAAGACAATTATCAACCCTTTAACGAGCCTTGCCACATGTCTTAGGTTAAGGAGTTAAACTTTTATTAACTCTAAATGGAGAGAAAGAAAAAAAAAACTATTTTGTTGTTTATTGTGCTGAACAAAAAGGATTACCGTATATATTCTTTAGGTCAGTACTATTAAGGCGATAACAAACGTATATATTTTATTTATGCTTTATTAGTTTTTAGCGCAGTGTACAGTAAAATCACACTGACAGGTTAAAATAGAATAGATATATACACATAGAATAGGTATATATATATATATATATATATATATATATACAGTATATGTCAGTGAGACACCTATATATAAATATTTATATTTAATGCAGCGCTAGATAGCAGAAAAGCCGGTAATTCAATTGCCGGCTTTTGCTATCTCCTTCACAAACCCGACAGGATATGAGACATGGTTTACTTACAGTAAACCATTTCATATCCCTTATTTTATTACACATTCCTGACTACTAATGTAAGAAGTGTCTTTGTGTAAAATTTGGGGGCTCTAGCTGTTAAAATAAAGGATTAAATCACGGAAAAATTGGAGTGGGCTCCCGCGCAATTTTCTCTGCAACAGTGGTAAAGCCAGTGACTGAGGGCAGATATTAATAGCCTAGAGAGGGACCATGGTTATTGCCCCCCCCCCCCCGGCTAAAAACATCTGCCCCCAGCCACCCCAGAAAAGGCACATGTGTAAGATGCACCTATTCTGGCACTTGGCCACTTTCTTCCCACTCCCCTGTAGAGGTGGGATATGGCAGGGGTGTCAAACTGCATTCCTGGAGGGCTGCAAACAGGTCATGTTTTCAGGATTTTCTTGCATTGCACAGGTGATAATTTAATCACCTGCAGAGAATGATTCCAGCACCTTGTGCAATGCTAAGGAAATCTTGAAAACAGGCATGGTTTGAGGCCCTCGAGGAATGCAGTTTGACACCCCTGGGATATGGGGTAATAAAGGATTAATGCCTCATTGCTATTGTAAGGTGACATTAAGTCTGGTTAATAATGGAGAGGTGACAATAAGACACCTATCCATTATTAATCCAATACTAGTAAATGGTTAATAAAACACACACACATTAGGATAAAAGTATTTTAATGAAATAAAGACACATGGTGTTGTAATAGTTTATTATACCTCAATCCAATTGAAGACCCTTTTCACCTGAAATAAAGTTAAAATAAAAAATCGACAATATCCCATACCTTCCGTCGTTCAGTCTTGTCCCACGCTGTAAATCCATCTGAAGGGGTTAAAGATTTTTACAGCCAGGAGCCTGCTAATGCAGCTGTGCATAAAAATCGGACAGCAATACGGATGTCATACAGATGTCATACAGATGTTGCGATAAAAAGTCGCATGACACTCGCATGATTTACCTCCATTTTTTCGGTCCCTAAATCGGACAGTTTTTTTCCTCTCAAGTGGAAAAGAGCCCTTAGTCGGATAATCCTAGGATTGTTTAACTTGTTTTGAAGATGACAGACTTAAAATGGCATCATCAAATGGCTTGTCCCTGTGAGTGACTAATTTTCTGAGGTAAAATAAACTACAGGACTACAATTTTTCTTTTTAAACATTGTGGGTTTTTTATATACATTTGTGTGGATTTATGACATTTTTAAAACAATTCTTGCTTTTAGTGTTTTTTTTTCTGGTTTACCTGATTTACTTGGTGTCTGTGACGTTGCTATGGTTACCTCAGTAACCTCTATTGCTCTGCTGAAGACATTGTGTTCATTTCTATTAATAACACCACTGGAGGTGTTTTTTGGGGTTGCCCCTGGCCATCTGGGGGGTTTTTACCTTTTTTTGATTGAATTTGTACCAGGCACATCATCTTTGAGGGCCCTGTCACGGCCTGTCATAAGTGCTGGTGGTCCGGCATTTTTTCTTTCAGTGACGTCACCGCTAATCGGGCGGTGTGACAGACTACCAAGAAATACCTCCCTTGATCTTCCTTAGGTGTGCCCCTACAAGGGCTTTTCATCCCCTTTAGGCTGTGTTCACACGTTGCGGCAAAATCGCGGCAAAATCGCGGCAAAAACGCATGCGGTTTTCTTGCAGATTTCATGCAGAAAATGTCCGGAATTCTCAGGAATTTTCTGCATGAATTCCTGAACATGTGCACATAGCCTTAGACTACATTTGGACCTGGCACACAGGGGGTGAAGATTCTGTCAGGGACCGCTCCAGGCGCCATCTTACTCCATCTCAGTGACGTCACCATTAATCGGGCGGTATCACAAACTACAAAGGATCACCTTCCTTGGGTTTGCCCCTACCCTACTGGGGGGTTCACCGCTTTTAACTTTGTTTGCACCTGGCACTCTGGGGGTGAAGCTTCTACAACGGACTGCTCCAGGCGCCATCTTCCTCCGCTTCAGTGACGTCATCACTGCCTGTGATATTCTTGTAAGTGCTCAAATTGCTTCAGATCCACTTCAGCAAACTTCCTTTGGGTTGCCCCTTGTGAACCGGGGGGTCTGGGATCTATTTTGCTTCTGTTTTCTTTGGGCACATTGCCCGGGAAGATCCTGTCACGGACCACTGTTTCCAGCTTCTCCTCTGGCGGTGACGTCACCGCTGACTGCGGCCATCTTCTGGAGGCTGCAGAAGATTACAGCTGCTCTGTCTTTGCATAATATTGACTTATTGCTTGCTTGGTTTCATTGAGGGTAGGGAAGGTTCGGGTATTTTTATTGCCTGAAAAGGTCTTTTTTGTCCATTTCCTTTTAGCAGTTACTTTTAAAAAAGTGGGAGTTGGTTCTGATTAATATAATATTAATAATAATAATTATATAAAGCATAAAACAAATTTATATTGTATATTTATATATCTACTTATTTACATATTAGGTCACTTTTACCTGTATCTTATTGGGAGATAACATTTTAAAGTAAGAGGTTGGTAAAATATATAACAAGTTTCTATGTCATAACCTATACAATATCACATTGTGGTGGGACCTTGTCTTACCTTCAATCACTTTTTTATAATACCGTTGGACACCATGAGTCATCTCACTTCTAAATTGCCTATGGGTAAATCATTTGGTTCTTCTAGAGCTCAAAAACATAATAAGGACCCACAGGCTAATCGTGGTTCTTCAAGGGACTCGGTTAATTTGCTGAGTCCAGTTAAGTCTCGTTCTCCTATTGAGAGAGAGCTCTCACAGTCCTCTGTCAAGGCCCTTTCTCATTCTGCATCCACGCCTAAAGCTTTGTTAGCAGAGCTCAGTGTGGAACTTCCCTTTTCACTCATTTCTACTGAGACCATGGACCTCTCTTCCTCTTCAAAGAGGAGTTGGTTGGAACGCAGTCCTCCATTACCAATTCTTCGGAAGAGGACTATACTAATTATTCTCCAAATCCTAGTCCAAAAAAGTCCAAACCAAGGACTGAGAAATCATCTGTGTCTACCCTGTCTTCGTGTACCTTTCATGATGCAACGTCGCTTGAGGCGTGTATGGATACTCTGGTTGATAAACAAAGCACCAGATTGCGTCTTGATATGGACAACCAGACGAAAATATTTCAGGAGACTCTCGAGTTTTTCACTTCTCGGTTGGATAACCATGAAGTCAGACTGGGAGAATTGGAAAAGGCACATGCACTGTCCCTAAAGGAACAGTCTGACTCTAAGTCAGAGATTCGTCAGTTGAAGCTTAAGTTGGCAGATCTAGAGGACAGATCCCGTCGTAACAACATTAAAATTAGAGGTATATCTGAAGATATCTCGCCCATTAAGCTCCCTGAGTTTGTTAAGGGGATTTGTAGGAGGATGATTCCCAATCTTTCGGATACAGATCTCATTATAGATCGTATCCATCATCTTCCTAAGCCTCCTTCTGTCCCTAAATACCTCCATAGAGATGTTATCAAAATTCACTTTTATCATATTAAAGAGAAAATACAAAGCCTGGTCAAAATTAAAGGAGGATTCTCGGAACCCTATCACCATCTTAAGTTGTTTGCTGACCTGTCTAAAGTGACTATTGAGGGTCAGAGGCACTTTAGATCACTCACCTCCATGATGAGAGAGAAAGGCCTTCCTTACAAGTGGGGTTTTCCTCTGATGCTCATCTTTAATTATAGGGTGAAAAATGCAGTTTTTCTTACACCTGAGGAGGGTCTCCTATTTTTGAAATCCCACAGTGTTATTTCTTCCGTTCCTGCATCTACTTCCACAGGTCCAGGCCATGTCACTTGAGCTCAGTTTGTCATTTTTTGATTTGCGTACCTGGGTTTTCTAATATTGTATAATATTGTGCTTCTATTATTCATTTGTTCAATCTTAAATATTTGTTATTGGTACTAATGAGGGTCTCCTTGGCCTTGCGCTGCACGGACTTTTCCCCCGGTACAAGAAGGAGAGCCATTTTCTTGGTTTCCCTCTAATGCTCTAGTACTGTAAAGTTTAAAGTTTGTACTTTTCTTTGTCTATTTAGTCTTGGTAGTGATTTCTTTTTCTTGGTACTTTCCAGCCAGTGATTGCCTACTAACGCCATTTTTTTTCTTTTTTTCTCTCATGGTGCTTACTTTGGTTACCTATAATGTTAAGGGGTCTTAATAGCCCGAATAGACATTTTTCCTTACAGAGGGAAATTAATAAATCTGTTGCGGATGTGGTGTGCCTGCAAGAGACTAAATTTAAGATACATAATCATCCTGCATTTGCCCTAAAACATTACCCACATGTTTTTGAAGCCTCGGGTCCCTCTAAAGGGGCAGGCATTATGACCCTAATCAGAGACTCCTTGTCATTTGAACTATTGGAGGAATTGGTTGATGTGAATGGTCATTTTCATGTCCTTGTTTGCAAGTTAAATTCCCAAATTCACACAATTGTAAATATTTATGCTAATAAGGGTCAAACTAAATTTTTAGATAAGTTGCTGAAAAAAATTGAACCACTTAAAAAAGGCATTCTTTTACTTTTAGAAGACTTTAATTTGGTCCCTGATGCCTCATCCTCAAATAGGCTTTACTTCCCCTCCTTAAATAATTGGCTTTTTACTCACAAACTTTTTGACATCTTTAGATGTTTAAACTCCACTTCAAGGGAATACACATATTTTTCTGACTCCCATTTGTCAGCTTCTCACATTGATCTGATATTATCAGATGTGTTCTCCCTCCCTAGATTTTCCTCTGTATCCATTGGTAATTAATCCATTTCAGATCATGCCCCTGTCATTGCCAAATTGATTGAAGGTCACTCTATCAATAATCAACCATTGTGGAAGTGTAATGCTTCTATTTTTCAAAATCCTACATACCATGAGGAAATTTCTAGATCTCAAACCTTTATTTTCTGAGAATGTGCATGACCCTTCCAAGCCATTCCTCCAGTGAAACGCGCACAAGGCGGTTCTACGTGGCGCTCTCATTCATATTTACTCCCGTATTAAAAAATTTAACCGCCAAAAGATTAAACGTTTACAAGCCTTGATTAAAGAGAAGGAGTTGGAGCTGGCATTGGCCAATAGCCCCACCCCTTGTTCCAAAACTTTGACTGATTTATCCCATCTTAGGATTGAATTGAGGGCCACAATTTTTTAATTTTATGACTCTGCGGTCAAACAATCAAAAATCAATCACTAATATATGTCCCTTAACAAGCCCACTCGTTTTATGTTTAATAGAATTAAAAAGGTTAAAATACGTAACCGAATCGACAAGATCATTTCTCCTAAGGGCATTTCTCTCACCCACCCACAGGACATTGCAAATGAATTTGCACAATATTTCAATCAATTGTATAATTTGCGGTCTGATCTCTCTCTTCCCATTCCAGGTGCGAGATCTATTGATGACTTTTTGTCTTCTGTCAATCTTCCACAACTTGATTCCATGGATGCAGACTTTTTGGCTGCTCCTTTTACTGCAGAAGAGATTAGTGACACAATAAAACCATCAGGTCCTGATGGTTATAGCAATAATTATTATAAATCATTCCGTGAAATTCTTGTCCCCCATTTAGTTCAAATTTTCAATGCCGCTGCGTCCATTGGTTCTTTCCCTAGGGAAAATTTGGATGCCACAATTACACTTATTCCCAAGCCTTACATTAGTCCTGATCAAATATTTAATTACCGGCCCATTTCATTATTTAATACTGATCTCAAAATTTATTCCAAAGTCTTAGCTAACCGCCTTAACCTTATTTTGCCCAAATGAATTTCCACGGACCAGATTGGATTTATCGAGCACCGGCAATCCATCGAAGGTACCAGGAGGCTGATAAATATTATTAAATTAATTAATTCCCGAAAAATTAACTCCACTTTAATTTCCCTTGATGCAGAGTAAGCGTTTGATTGCTTAAACTGGACTTTTCTCAAATGTTCCCTACAAAAATTTGGCTTTGATTTGGACTTTATAAATAAAATTATGGCTTTATATTCCGATCCTCAGGCAAAACTTTATATTAATAATCACTTTTCTTCCCCATTTCCAATCTCTAATGGTACTCGGCAGGGTTGCCCCCTTTCTCCACTGCTTTTTGCCCTTGCCATAGAGCCATTAGCCCAGCTCATTAGAGATAATCCCTCCATAGAGGCAGTTCGCACGGATCGTAAGGAATTTAAAATCAGTTTATATGCTGATGATATTCTCCTGTCCCTTACCAATCCTTGTCGTACTATTCCACATTTGCAAACCCTTCTTTAAAAATGTTCATTTTTTTCGTATTTTAAAATAAATGAGACCAAGTCGAAAATTTTTCAATTTAACCTCACTGATTCTCAAAATCAGAGTATAAAGGATATTTCGCCAAGGGGTTGGGTGGAGACGGATATTGTTTATTTGGGTCTGAGATTTTCTAGAAACCTTAGCTCCTTGATTCCCAGCAACTTGGATTCTCTTATTGCTTCCATTTCTAAAGAGCTTAGATTTTATGATGATAAAGTATTATCGTGGTGGGGAAGGTGCCTTATTGTAAAATCAATAATTCTTCTCTATATCTTCAGGTCCCTTCCTTTACTTGTTTCTACTTCCTATTTGACCAGTTTGCAGGCACACCTTAATCTGTTTGTTTGGGGCAACAAGAGAGCTCGTATAGCCTCTAGTCAACTGTATAAACATAAATTGCGTGGGGATATGGGTCTACCTAATGTTTCGGCCTATTATTTCTCTAATTTAATTAAACAAAGTCTATATTGGTGGTCTGCAGATCATACACCTTCATGGGTGGAATTGGAATTATATTTTAATAGAAATTCTCGACCTCGTAATATTATTATCAATTTATTCACCTCTAAGTCTTTACTTCGGTCTGATCATCCGATATTTGTAGCTGTTCTTGTGGCATGGCAGAAATTTCTCAAAACTAAAAGTGGTTTCACTAGGATGGAATTTATGCTGAGACTTCCCCTCTCTTTTTGGCTACTGTTTTCTCGTTTGATCTGCATTCAAGTTGGGCTGACTTGGGAATCTCTAAACTACATGACATCTTTGATGGTAACAAGATTGTTTAATTTACCCACCTTAAAGATAGGTTTGGTATTCCCTCATCAGCTTTTATGGAGTTTACTATTTTAAAGGATTTTTTTAGGCCACTGGTGACTGGTCGCCCTCCTTTATCGGAGCCGGCGATTAATATTTTATGCAACTCTGGTCATAGCATATTTTGGTCTACTCAATATATCTACCAGTGGTTTAATAACGATTTCAAAATTATAAAATCCCCATACATGAGCAAATGGGAATCTACTTTGAATCTTTCTGTAGCTCTAGATGATTGGGAACTGGCCATGTCCTTGACTTAGTCTGCCACCATGTCCATGGCTCTTCATGAGTCTTATTGTAAACTTATCTCTAGTTGGTATTATTCACCGTCTCGCTTAGCATTTATTAATCCTTCCAATTCCCCTCCCTTCTGGAGGGATTGTGGACATTATGGTAGCCTTTCCCATTTGTTATGGTTTTGTCCACATATTAGACCTTTTTGGGATGAAATCTCTTCTCTTATTTGTATTGTATTAAAACGTTTGGATTTTTCTCTGTCTCCTCAGTTGGCCCTGCTTTCTTTGAATGCAAATCAATTGACTCCAACTTTTAGGAAACTTGTTATACATCTGCTTTTAGTTTCTAAGAATGCTATTATTTGGGGGGGGGGGGAATCTTCTAAAATACTCTGTTCACAAGAAATTATTGACAAACTGGCTTTGCATAAATCCTATGAACAAAAATTGGCGTTACTGAATGGCTGCTTTCCTTCCTTTTTGAAAAAAATGGTCTCACTGGCTGGAAATATTTCCATAGGAATTTACTGTATTTATTGTTTTGTTATTTTATTGTATTCTATTTTTACTTTTATGCTTCATGAATGTTTCATGCCATTGCATTTATGTAAACCTTGCTCTCTCTCTATGTCTTGTTTTGGTTGAAAATGTTAATAAAATGGTTTGGAAAAACAAAATTCTGTGACTACATTTTAGTAGAAGGGAGTGACTAAAACTAGGAATTCTAGCATTTACTGTTAATGCCTTTCACCATGTGTAATAATAAATAATAATGTTTTATAGTAGAAGTTAATATGACTACAGTGATAGATTTTTTAATCCAATGAAAAGAAAAAAAAGGAGCAGCAATACTTCATTCTTTCGTGGCATGTAAACCTTGGTCCTTTATTACAAAAAGTTTTTCATGGACATGGTGTTACGGGCAGGACAAGTGCAGAAAAAACAGGCAAAGGGACAGGACGACGGCCGTTTTGCGTTAAGATACGCTTCCACTGGTATCTTAACGCGAAACGGCCATTGTCCTGTCCCTTTGCCTGTATTTTCTGCACTTGTCCTGCCCGTAACACCATGTCTATGAAAAACATTTTGTAATAAAGGACTAAGGTTTACATGCCAGGAAAGAGCGAAGTGTTACTGCTCTTTTTATCTTTTTTTTATTTTCATTGATTGCTTCATTGTGTGATTTCTTCAGCAAACACCTTCATCATTGTGTTTTCACTCTGCTATGTGCCGTGGACTCAGAGTTCATCTACTCCACCAGTAAGTAGACATATTTCTAAGTGCCATTCGATTTTTTCTCTTTTATTGAGGTTTTTTTTATGTTTCATTAATTTTGAACAAGAAAATTATTATTTTTTTAAATAATTTTTCTTCTTTTGATGTTTATATTCCGAGAGACAACCTTTCCATTTTTCTTTTTTTCTGGTACCAGAGCTATGTGATGGCTTATTTTTTTTAAAAACCAGCTATAGTATTCATTGGTACCATTTTGAGTTACATTCCACACAACTTTTTAATCACATTTTATATAGCTTTTATAAGGCAGGCAGTATAAGCAAAAACTGCTATTTATGACATTGTTTTTTGTTTTTTTTTCATCATGCCTGACAAATAATGGGATAAATTTAAAGCAAGGGTTTATTATGGATGTGGAGATACCAAATATACCAAGTATGCCTTCTTTTTTGGCCCGTTTTCATTATCAGATTATACAATTTTTATCAGTAAAACTAGATTTTTTTGTGATATTTGTTTAAAACACTTAAAACATTTTTTATTATTTTATTTTTTTACAATATGTATTAGACCCAAAATGAGCTTGCACATGCAGTGCAGTGCATTATCTCAGCCAGACAGTATTATGCAGAGTAAGGCTAGGTGCAGACATCTGCATATTCTCTCATTCCGAGAAAATCGGGTTGATTATCAAAATAACATCAGCTTGTGATCCGATTCTCTTGGTTGAGGAAAAGAATGGAGAAAAAAAAATTCTCCATCTTCTCCATTTTGTCAGTCCGTGGAAAATGGACTGTACTCATATGTTCTAGTGCAGTGCTTTGTTTTCCACAGACTCACTGACTTTGCATGGCCGAGTACAATCCAAATATCATATCAAATTTGGGCATGCTACAATTTTTTTCCTCGTACCGGCTTATTCCAAAGAAAAAAATTGTCATGTACATTGCCCGACAGAACAACATTAGTCCGTGCGGGATTCGATGTTTGTCCAATCCCTCTCGGACCAAAAATACGTCTGTATGCACCAGCCCTGCTAGAGGAAGTTCAAGGGTCTCATTTTCAGGAAAAGAGTGGGGGAGCCCTGGTATCACAATTCCAAGGGGAGCAAGGATGCCTTTTCACATCTTCATCAAAAGAGGCATGTTCCATTAGGATCTGAAAAAGCAGATAGGTGATGGGAAGCTGTTAAAATGGTTTTCTGAGATATGCCAAAAATGTGCCTATATAGCCAAAATTGGTGATAATATAAAAGAAACTGCACTCAGCCATTTATTTCCTGAGCACTTCTGCCACACATGTCTGGTCCACCCTCTGGTCTTCTGTTTAGCTAGCTACATGACAACTCAATAACCTGAAATTCAGTCCTGGCATTTGAAATCACACAGGCCCATGTTGTCTCCTTCCCCATGAACCAGATGGGATATGTTACTAATATTACCCTGGATGGAGGAAATTAAGATTTTCTACAAGACCAATATTTCTAATGATACCCGTGGCCTACTGGGGTAAGTGACGGAGTCAGCAACTTTGTGCACCATCACAACTCTTAACAGTATGGGAGTCTTGAGAACACTGATTCTGTTAATAACGTAGCAGACAAGGCGGCCCACGACCAGACAGGCCCTTCTGGCATTTGCCAGGTTTGTCAGATAGTCAGTCCAGCCCTGCTCACTTGGGTTATACAGGACATCATAAAGGTACCGTCACACTACGCGACGCTGCAGCGATACCGACAACGATCCGGATCGCTGCAGCGTCGCTGTTTGGTCGCTGGAGAGCTGTCACACAGACAGCTCTCCAGCGACCAACGATCCCGAGGTCCCCGGTAACCAGGGTAAACATCGGGTTACTAAGCGCAGGGCCACGCTAACCCGATGTTTACCCTGGTTACCATCGTAAAAGTAAAAAAAACAAACACTACATACTTACATTCCGCTGTCTGTCCCCGGTGCTCTGCTTCCTGCACTGGCTGTGAGCGCTGGCCAGCCGGAAAGCACAGCGGTGACGTCACCGCTGTGCTTTCCGGCCGCTGTGCTTACACAGGGCAGAGAAGCAGAGCGCCGAGGGACAGACAGCGGAAGGTAAGTATGTAGTGTTTTTTTTTTTTACTTTTACGCTGGTAACCAGGGTAAACATCGGGTTACTAAGCGCGGCCCTGCGCTTAGTAACCCGATGTTTATCCTGGTTACCAGCGAAGACATCGCTGAATCGGCGTCACACACGCCGATTCAGCGATGTCAGCATGAAGTCCAGTTACGAAATAAAGTTCTGGACTTTCTGCAGCGACCAACGACATCACAGCAGGATTCTGATCGCTGCTGCGTGTCAAACTGAACAATATCGCTAGCCAGGACGCTGCAACGTCACGGATCGCTAGCGATATAGTTTAGTGTGACGGTACCTTTTCACTTTGCTGCATTTGCAGTATAGAGTCATCCCATTACAACACTTCTGATGTGCCTGCATTTTCCATCAGAGGGGGCTGGAGTTATTGTCATGAGACACAAAGGAGAGAAGATTCCGATAGGATAGACAGTCTAGTGTAGCAGAGAGATGTCTGGAGGACAACAGTGTGAATTATGTGTAGTGTGGCAGTAGCAGTCTGATAAAGAGATCCAGCAAGCAGATATGGAGCAGAGAACAGATAAAAAAAAGTTGGACTTTAGAGCCCAGGTTGCTGCCTCGAGATCAGCTTCATAGCAGAAATTAAGGAGAGAGAAGTAAGTAATCAGACAGTAAAGGGCACCTGGTGTATGAATTGCCTAACAATCAAGATGTCAGCTGCTACACTCCTCAACATTGAAATTCCAACATCAAGGGGGGTGTTCCCAGATGCTGATGGAGTGAGACGTGTGGCGCCGGGTAGGGTTGAGCGAAACGGGTCGTTCATTTTCAAAAGTCGCCGACTTTTGGCAAAGTCGGGTTTCATGAAACCCGATCCGACCCCTGTGCGGGGTCGGCCATGCGGTACGCGACTTTCGCGCCAAAGTCGCGTTTCAATGACGCGAAAAGCGCCATTTCTCAGCCAATGAAGGTAAACGCAGAGTGTGGGCAGCGTGATGACATAGGTCCTGGTCCCCACCATCTTAGAGAAGGGCATTGCAGTGATTGGCTTGCTGTCTGCGGCGTCACAGGGGCTATAAAGGGGTGTTCCCGCCGACCGCCATCTTACTGCTGCTGATCTGAGCTTAGGGAGAGGTTGCTGCCGCTTCGTCAGAAGCAGGGATAGCGTTAGGCAGGGTCCATTAACCACCAAACCGCTTGTGCTGTAGCGATTTGCACTGTCCAACACCACCTTCGGTGTGCAGGGATAGTGGAAGCTACATTTTTTTTTTTTTCTCAGCGCTGTAGCTCATTGGGCTGCCCTAGAAGGCTCCCTGATAGCTGCATTGCTGTGTGTACGCCGCTGTGCAAACCAACTGCTTTTTTCAAAGCACAAATCCTCTTGCTCCTTCCTTTCTGCACAGCTATCTTGTTTGTTTGTCCACACTTTTTATTTAATTTGTGCATCAGTCCACTCCTTATTGCTGCCTGCCATACCTGGCTGAGATTACTGCAGGGAGATAGTAATTGAAGGACAGTTCCTTTTTTCATTTTTTTTTTTTTGTGGGAGATTAAGATTGGCATTTCTGCTAGAGTGCCATCCCTGTCTGTGCCATCTCTCACTCAGTGGGCCATAGAAAGCCTATTTATTTTTTTGCTTGATTTGGGTTCTAAAATCTACCTGAAAAAATCACTACATCAATCAGTGGGAGAAAAATATTGGCCTCAGGGCTTGTGTGCCACTCCTGACTCCTGTGTGCATCATCACTCACTCAGTGGGCCATAGAAAGCCTATTTTTTTTTTTTTGTGCTTTATTTGGGTTCTAAATTCTACCTGAAAAAATCAATAAATCAATCAGTGGGAGATTAATATTGGCCTTTGGGCTTGTGTGCCAGTCCTAAGCGTGCCATCTCTCTCTCTCAGATAGTGGGCCATAGAAAGCCTATTTATTATTTTTTTTATTGGGTTTATAAATTTTCCCTGAAAAAAAAAAAAAAAAAAAAAGGGAGATTAATATTGGCCTTTGGGCTTGTGTGCCAGTCCTAAGCATGCCATCTCTCTCTCTCAGATAGTGAGCCATAGAAAGCCTATTTATTTTTTTGGTTGATTTGGGTTCTAAATTCTACCTGAAAAAAATCAATAAATCAATCAGTGGGAGATAAATATTGGCCTCTGGGCTTGTGTGCCACTCCTGACTCCTGTGTGCGTCGTCTCTCACTCAGTGGGCCATAGAAAGCCTATTTTTTGTTTTATTTGTTTTCTAAATTCTCCCTGAAAAAATCATTTTATTTTATTTGGTTTCTAAATTCTTCCTGAAAAAATCATTTTATTCTATTATTTTTTTTTTCTAAAGTCTCCCTGAAAAAAAAAAAAAAAATCAGTGGGAGATTAATATTGCCCTTTCTGCTTGTGTGCCAGTCTTGACTCCTGGGTGTGCCATCTCTCTCTCTCTCTCCAATTGTGGGCCATAGAAAGCCTATTATTTTTTTTGCTTGATTTGGGTTCCAAAATCTACCTGAAAAAATCACTACATCAATCATTGGGAGAAAAATATTGGCCTCTGGGCTTGTGTGCCACTCCTGACTCCTGTGTGCGTCATCTCTCACTCAGTGGGCCATAGAAAGTCTATTTTTTGTTTTATTTGTTTTCTAAATTCTCCCTGAAGAAATCATTTTATTTTATTTGGTTTCTAAATTCTTCCTGAAAAATCATTTTATTTTATTTTGTTTCTAAAGTCTCTCTGAAAAAAAAAATAAAAAATAAAAAAAAACAGTGGGAGATTAATATTTACATTTGTGCTTCAGTGACAGTCCTGCGTGTGTGGCATCTCTCTCATTTGGTGCCACCAAAAACAGAGTGTGTAACATTGTGCCTGATTTTCGTTGTGGTCTCACCCACCTGTAAAGGGGTAGCTAAATCATACTGAAGTTATAGCTCACCGTGTAAGTTGTGTGACAGCAACAAATACCGTTAGTTTGGTTACGTTTTTAAAACAATGAGGAAGTCTGGTGGAAGAGGTCGTGGCCGGGGGCGTTCATTGTCAGCTGGTAATGAGGGTAGTGGTAGTGGTGGAGCATCAGGTGGTCGTGGGAAAAAAAATATTGCACCTAAGTCTGGAGCTGTGGAGCCAGGTTCGTCGTCTGGCTACACAAGGCCTCGAACGCTCCCTTTTCTGGGAGTAGGAAAACCGCTTTTAAAGCCGGAGCAGCAAGAGCAAGTTTTGGCTTATCTTGCTGACTCAGCCTCTAGCTCTTTTGCCTCCTCTCGTGAAACTGGTAAATGTAAAAGTAGCGCGTCGTTAGTGGATGTTCACGGTCAGGGACAAGTCGCTTCCTTGTCCTCTTCAGCAAAAACAACAACAGAGAAGAATGCAGCAGGCGACACAACGGGTTACTCCATGGAGCTCTTTACACATACCGTCCCTGGCTTAGAAAGTGAAGCAGTTAACAGTCCATGCCCATTACAAGTTGAATCTGACATGGAGTGCACTGATGCACAGCCAGACTACTATGCTGGTCCTTTGACCACAACATTGCCCTCGCAGGGTAATGATCAAGAATCAGACACTGATGAGACTATGTTGCCCCATCACGAACGCTATACCACCGACCGACACGGTGACACAGACGAAGTTGCACACGAGCTACAAGAAGAGGTAATAGATGACCCAGTTCTTGACCCCGATTGGCAGCCATTGGGGGAACAGGGTGCAGGCGGTAGCAGTTCTGAAGTGGAGGAGGAGGGGCCGCAGCAGGCATCAACATCGCAACAGGTTCCATCTGCCGGGCCCGTATCTTGCCCAAAACGCGTGGCAAAGCCAAAACCTGTTGGAGGACAGCGTGGCCATCCGGTTAAAGCTCAGTCTGCAATGCCTGAAAAGGTATCCGATGCTAGAAAGAGTGCAGTCTGGCATTTTTTTAAACAACATCCAATTGATCAGCGCAAAGTCATCTGTCAAAAATGTTCAACTACCTTAAGCAGAGGGCAGAATCTGAAAAGTCTCAATACAAGTTGCATGCATAGACATTTAACCACCATGCATTTGCAAGCTTGGACTAACTACCAAACGTCCCTTAAGGTTGTAGCACCCTCGGCCAATGAAGCTAGTCATCAACGCAACATCCCTTCCGGCAGTGTAGGGCCACCATTTTCCGCACCACCTGCAGTATCTGTGCAGGTTTCTTTGCCAGGCCAAAGCAGTCAGGGTCAGGGAATCACCAGTTTCGTAGTAGGAAACACTGCATCTAGGGCACCGGCGGCAACAATACCATCTCCCACCGTCTCTCAGTCTGCCATGTCCACCGGCACCCCTGCTAGTTCCACGATCTCCAGCTCTCCAGTCCAGCTCACCCTACATGAGACTATGGTTAGAAAAAGGAAGTACTTAGCCTCGCATCCGCGTACACAGGGTTTGAACGCCCACATAGCTAGACTAATCTCGTTAGAGATGATGCCCTACCGGTTAGTTGAAAGCAAAGCTTTCAAAGCCCTGATGGACTACGCTGTACCACGCTACGAGCTACCCAGTCGACACTTTTTTTCCAGAAAAGCCATCCCAGCCCTCCACCAGCATGTTAAAGAGCGCATCGTCCATGCACTCAGGCAATCTGTGAGCACAAAGGTGCACCTGACAACAGATGCATGGACCAGTAGGCATGGCCAGGGACGTTACGTGTCCATCACGGCACACTGGGTGAATGTTGTGGATGCAGGGTCCACAGGGGACAGCAATTTTGGGACAGTTCTGCCTAGCCCACGGTCTAGGAAACAGTTGGCTGTAGCCGTTCGCACCCCCTCCTCCTCCTCCTCGTCCTCCTGCAGAAGCGAGAGCTCGTCCACAGACCGCAGTCGCACAACCACTCCATCCGCAGCTGCCACTGTTAAACACCAGGTCTCCCATTATGGGGCAGCTACTGGCAAACGTCAGCAGGCTGTATTGGCTATGAAGTGTTTGGGCGACAACAGACACACCGCGGAAGTTCTGTCCGAGTTCTTGCAGAAAGAAACGCAGTCGTGGCTGGGCACTGTAGATCTTGAGGCAGGCAAGGTAGTGAGTGATAACGGAAGGAATTTCATGGCTGCCATCTCCCTTTCCCAACTGAAACACATTCTTTGCCTGGCTCACACCTTAAACCTGGTGGTGCAGTGCTTCCTGAAAAGTTATCCGGGGTTATCCGACCTGCTCCTCAAAGTGCGTGGACTTTGCTCACATATCCGCCGTTCGCCCATACACTCCAGCCGTATGCAGACCTATCAGCGTTCTTTGAACCTTCCCCAGCATCGCCTAATCACAGACGTTGCAACAAGGTGGAACTCAACACTGCACATGCTTCAGAGACTGTGCGAACAGAGGCGGGCTGTTATGTTTTTGTGGGAGGATACACATACACGGGCAGGCAGTAGGATGGCAGACATGGAGTTGTGAGGTGTGCAGTGGTCGAAGATTCAAGATATGTGTCAAGTCCTTCAGTGTTTTGAGGAATGCACACGGCTGGTTAGTGCAGACAACGCCATAATAAGCATGAGCATCCCCCTAATGCGTCTGCTGATGCAAAGTTTGACGCACATAAAGGATCAGGCGTCTGCAGCTGAGGATGAGGAAAGCCTTGATGACAGTCAGCCATTGTCTGGCCAGGGCAGTGTACAGGACGAGGTAGCGGGCGAAGAGGAGGAGGAGGATGAGGAGGATGATGGGGATGATTATATTTTTAATGAGGAAGCTTTTCCGGGGCCACTGGAAATTGTTGGCGCGGCAAGGCCGGGTTCTGGTTTTTTGAGGGACACAAGTGACGTGGATTTGCCTGAAACTGCCCCTCAACCAAGCACAACCGCAGATTTGAGAACTGGAACTTTGGCCCACATGGCGGATTATGCCTTACGTATGCTCAAAAGGGACACACGCATTACTAAAATGATGAACGATGACGATTACTGGTTGGCCTGCCTCCTTGATCCTCGCTATAAAGGCAAATTGCAAAATATAATGCCACATGAGAACTTGGAAATAATATTAACAACCAAACAATCAACTCTTGTTGACAGTTTGCTTCTGGCATTCCCTGCACACAGCGCCCGTGATCGTTCTCACACGAGCTGCAGGGGCCAGCAGACCAGAGGTGTTAGAGGGGCAGAAATCAGAAGTGGCGTTGGCCAGAGGGGTTTTCTGACCAGGTTGTGGAGTGATTTTGCTATGACCGCAGACAGGACAGGTACTGCAGCATCAATTCAAAGTGACAGGAGACAACATTTGTCCAGTATGGTTACAAACTATTTTTCATCCCTTATCGACGTTCTCCCTCAACCGTCATTCCCATTTGATTACTGGGCATCCAAATTAGACACCTGGCCAGAATTGGCAGAATATGCATTGCAGGAGCTTGCTTGCCCGGCAGCTAGTGTCCTATCAGAAAGAGTATTCAGTGCTGCAGGTTCAATACTAACAGAAAAAAGGACTTGTCTGGCTACCCAAAATGTAGATGATCTAACCTTCATTAAAATGAACCACAACTGGATTTCGAAATCTTTTGCCCCACCTTGCCCGGCTGACACCTAGCTTTCCTATGAAAAGGTCTTGCCTGTGGACTATTATGAATGACTTTTCCAATATCGTAATTTGCTGCACCTGATTGTCCAGCATACGACATGTTTACACCTCTCTAAATGGCCAAACTCCCCACACGGGGCCGTGGTATCGCCACTTGGCGCCAGCACCCGTGAGAGTGCTGTTTTATTTCTGAAGAGGTGGGTGTGCCCGCTTTTGGTCGACGGCACTGCCACTGGGTCCCTCATAGTACAATAAAGTGTCTCTGGCGGTGGTGGTGCGCACCCAACGTCAGACACACCGTTGTAATATGAGGGGCCCTGGGCCTGTACCGCCGGCCACAAGGCCAGCTCAAACAGTGCTCTACCACTTGCAAAATTATCTCTCACAGCTCCACCAATGTTTAGTCTATGCGCTGACATCCTTCAATGCCTGGCACTGACAATACCATTGTATTGACATTTTTGTTATGTTAGGCCTTCGAAGCCTGTCTGCGGTCCCTCCTTCCACTAGGCCTCCACTGACCATTGTACTGCTGCCCGTGTACCCCTGGAACCAATTTTAAATTGCCAACAGCCCAATTTTGTTATGTTAGGCCTTCGAAGCCTGTCTGCAGTCCCTTCTTTCTACTACTACTACACTGACCAGACCACTGCTGCCCGTGTACCCCTGGAACCAATGTTAAATTGCCTGCACCCCTATTTTTGTTATGTTAGGCCTTCGAAGCCTGTCTGCGGTCCCTCCTTCCACTAGGCCTCCACTGACCATTGTACTGCTGCCCGTGTACCCCTGGAACCAATTTTAAATTGCCAACAGCCCAATTTTGTTATGTTAGGCCTTCGAAGCCTGTCTGCAGTCCCTTCTTTCTACTACTACTACTACACTGACCAGACCACTGCTGCCCGTGTACCCCTGGAACCAATGTTAAATTGCCTGCACCCCTATTTTTGTTATGTTAGGCCTTCGAAGCCTGTCTGCGGTCCCTCCTTCCACTAGTCCTCCACTGACCATTGTACTGCTGCCCGTGTACCCCTGGAACCAATTTTAAATTGCCAACAGCCCAATTTTGTTATGTTAGGCCTTCGAAGCCTGTCTGCAGTCCCTTCTTTCTACTACTACTACACTGACCAGACCACTGCTGCCCGTGTACCCCTGGAACCAATGTTAAATTGCCTGCACCCCTATTTTTGTTATGTTAGGCCTTCGAAGCCTGTCTGCGGTCCCTCCTTCCACTAGGCCTCCACTGACCATTGTACTGCTGCCCGTGTACCCCTGGAACCAATTTTAAATTGCCAACAGCCCAATTTTGTTATGTTAGGCCTTCGAAGCCTGTCTGCAGTCCCTTCTTTCTACTACTACTACACTGACCAGACCACTGCTGCCCGTGTACCCCTGGAACCAATGTTAAATTGCCTGCACCCCTATTTTTGTTATGTTAGGCCTTCGAAGCCTGTCTGCGGTCCCTCCTTCCACTAGTCCTCCACTGACAATTGTACTGCTGCCCGTGTACCCCTGGAACCAATTTTAAATTGCCAACAGCCCAATTTTGTTATGTTAGACCTTCGAAGCCTGTCTGCAGTCCCTTCTTTCTACTACTACTACACTGACCAGACCACTGCTGCCCGTGTACCCCTGGAACCAATGTTAAATTGTCTGCACCCCTATTTTTGTTATGTTAGGCCTTCGAAGCCTGTCTGCGGTCCCTCCTGTCTACTGCTGCCCATGTACCCCTGGAACCAATTGTAAATTGCCAACAGCCCTATTTTTTTATGTTAGGCCTTCGAAGCCTGTCTGCGGTCCCTCCTTCCACTTGGCCTCCACTGACCATTGTACTGCTGCCCGTGTACCCCTGGAACACATGTCCACGAAAGGTTAGATGTCCATTACAGCGCACTGGGTTAATGTTGTGGATGCATGGTACACAGGGGACAGCCTACAAAGTCTGTCTGCAGTCCCAAATATAAATTGTCCTCCGCTTACCACACCAATGCTGCCTGTGTACCCCTGGAACATTTCATAAACTCCATTGACCAAAATTTGGGGTTTACAGGCTACTACCAGTGTCTGCCGCTCCAAGGTGTTCCCCGGGTTGCCTTTTCTGAGCTTTGATCTTCAGGCTCTTCTTAAGTAGTTGTTGAAAACAACACTGCATTCGGCCTACAAGTTGGGTCTGGGGTGTAGAGATGGTGTGTTCCACTCCAAGGTGTTCCCCAGGTTTCCTCGCCATTGCTGCGATCTTAATGCTCTCGTTTAGTAGTTGTTGGAAACTACAGTGCATTAGGCCTACAATTTGGGTATGGGGTGTAGAGAGATGGTGTGTTCCACTCCAAGGTGTTCCCCAGGTTTCCTCGCCAATGCTTCGATCTTCCTGCTCTCGTTTAGTAGTTGTTGGAAACTACACTGCATTAGGCCTACAAATTGGGTATGGGGTGTAGAGAGACGGTGTGTTACACTCCAAGGTGTTCCCCAGGTTTCCTCTCCATTGCTTCGATCTTCCTGCTCTCGTTTAGTAGTTGTTGGAAACTACAGTGCATTAGGCTTACAAATTGGGTATGGGGTGTAGAGAGATGGTGTGTTCCACTCCAAGGTGTTCCCCAGGTTTCCTCGCCAATGCTTCGATCTTCCTGCTCTCGTTTAGTAGTTGTTGGAAACTACACTGCATTAGGCCTACAAATTGGGTATGGGGTGTAGAGAGATGGTGTGTTCCACTCCAAGGTGTTCCCCAGGTTTCCTCGCCATTGCTGCGATCTTAATGCTCTCGTTTAGTAGTTGTTGGAAACTACAGTGCATTAGGCCTACAAATTGGGTATGGGGTGTAGAGAGATGGTGTGTTCCACTCCAAGGTGTTCCCCAGGTTTCCTCGCCATTGCTGCGAACTTAATGCTCTCGTTTAGTAGTTGTTGGAAACTACAGTGCATTAGGCCTACAAATTGGGTATGGGGTGTAGAGAGATGGTGTGTTCCACTCCAAGGTGTTCCCCAGGTTTCCTCGCCATTGCTTCGATCTTCCTGCTCTCGTTTAGTAGTTGTTGGAAACTACACTGCATTAGGCCTACAAATTGGGTATGGGGTGTAGAGAGACGGTGTGTTACACTCCAAGGTGTTCCCCAGGTTTCCTCTCCATTGCTGCGATCTTAATGCTCTCGTTTAGTAGTTGTTGGAAACTACAGTGCATTAGGCCTACAAATTGGGTATGGGGTGTAGAGAGATGGTGTGTTCCACTCCAAGGTGTTCCCCAGGTTTCCTCGCCATTGCTTCGATCTTCCTGCTCTCGTTTAGTAGTTGTTGGAAACTACACTGCATTAGGCCTACAAATTGGGTATGGGGTGTAGAGAGATGGTGTGTTACACTCCAAGGTGTTCCCCAGGTTTCCTCGCCATTGCTTCGATCTTAACGCTCTCGTTTAGTAGTTGTTGGAAACTACGCTGCATTAGGCCTACAAATTGGGTATGGGGTGTAGAGAGATGGTGTGTTACACTCCAAGGTGTCCCCCAGGTTTCATCCACATTGCTTCGGTCTTCCGACTCTCGTTTAGTAGTTGTTGGAAACTACAGTGCATTAGGCCTACAAATTGGGTATGGGGTGTAGAGAGATGGTGTTTTCCACTCCAAGGTGTTCCCCAGGTTTCCTCGCCATTGCTGCGATCTTAATGCTCTCGTTTAGTAGTTGTTGGAAACTACAGTGCATTAGGCCTACAAATTGGGTATGGGGTGTAGAGAGATGGTGTGTTCCACTCCAAGGTGTTCCCCAGGTTTCCTCGCCATTGCTTCGATCTTCCTGCTCTCGTTTAGTAGTTGTTGGAAACTACACTGCATTAGGCCTACAAATTGGGTATGGGGTGTAGAGAGATGGTGTGTTACACTACAAGGTGTTCTCCAGGTTGCCTTTCCTGAGCTTCTATGTTCAGGCTCTCATTAAATTGTGGTTAAATGGAACAACTGCATTTGGCGTACTAGTTGGGTTGGGGCCTACTATCGGTGTCTGCCACTCCTTGCTGTTCTCCTGGTTTCCTGTCCTGAAATTCCATTTTCAGGCTCTCGTTAAGTAGTTGTTAATGTTAGACTGCATTTGGCCTACTAGTTGGGTTGGGGCCTACTATCGGTGTCTGCCACTCCTTGCTGTTCTCCTCCACTGAACAAAGCTTTGCCGCCTGTTTACTACGGTTGCCAATTTTGAACTGCATTTCGACTACTTACTGATTTGGGCCTACTCTCTGTGTCAGCCTCTCATTCCAGTTGTCCTCCACTGCAATGCCCCCTGGTTAGTCCTGTGTTACCAATTTTGAACTGCATTTAGCCCACTTTATTCTTTGGGCCTATATCTGTGTTTCCTCCTCATCCTGCCCATTGCCCAGCCAGTGATAGATGAGTCTGCTGGTACATTGACCCATAACGCTAAATTCCCCATGCACGCTACACAGCAAGATTGTGACCCTGCTGAAAGTCAGGTTCCTCTTCCCGCATACCATACCACCTTACACGGGGACAAAGAGGAAGGTGCAGATGAAAGTGCAGGTTCCTTCATCAGGTGGGGGGGGAGGAATACTAGTTGGCGACGTCACTGGCACAGGGCCTCTCATAGTACGCAAAAGTGTTGCTGCCGGTGGGAGGCGCCCCCGCCGTGCAAACACACCGCTGTACTTTGAGGGGCCCTGTGCCAGTGCCAACGAGTGGGCCCCCCCTGCTTGCTCAGGATCACAGCACTTGCAAAGTTGAAATACTTTCCTCTCCCTGCTCCACTGCCGTGACGCGTTCCTAGATTTCCTGGGCCCACTAATTACTTGAACCAGCCCTACCCCCCACAACTTTAGCCAAATGACCCCCAATTTCAAATGCCTTCCAATTATTATAAGCTAAATTACGATTGACAAGCTTCAGTAAAAAGAATGGATGTTTTTGCCATTAAAATGGGCAGTGTAGGTGTTTTCCTGGCCTCCACTCACTGCCGACTATGCTCCCCCATTGACTTGCATTGGGTTTCGTGTTTCGGGCGATACCCGACTTTTCGCGATAATCGGCCGATTCCACTCGACTCGACTTCTAAGATAGTCGGGTTTCGCGAAACACGACTCGACTCTAAAAAGGTCAAGGTCGCTCAACCCTAGCGCCGGGCTCTTCACCTTCAACAGCGTTTTATTGCAGTTTTTTATCAGGAGATGCCGGTCTAGTGAACTTAAAGATGGTCAAGAAGACATCCCAGCTTCTCCTGAACAGAATGGTACCACCTTCACCCAATATCTTGGTCTTGGGACCGCTGGACCCTTATTTGCAGAAAATCGCGCTTGCACTGCGCGGCTTACAACATTGTAAGGCAGACAGTAGTGTAAATCTGATAAATAGCGCCTGTATCTGAAACAGCTTCCCATTATAGTGAATTTTAAAACCCTCATAACTGAAGTTATTATTATTATTATTATTATACATTTTTATAGTGCCATTTATTCCATGGCGCTTTACATGTGAAGTTAAAGAAACATGCCGCTTGGAGATTGCAACTGTTAGATGAGACATTCATCTTATACTGTATCTCACGGAGTTGAAACTCTGGAGGAAGATTATGATTTAACAAGGACCTATGTGTCTCAACTACAGTCTACAGTTATGTCACAACATGAAGCTATTTGTGATTATTAGTGATGAGCGAATATACTCTTTACTCTAGATTTCTCAAGCATGCTCGTGGGTCCTCCGAGTATTTTTTAGTGCTCAGAGTTTTAGTTTTTAGTGCTGCAGCTGAATGATTTACATCTGTTACATCTGGGGGTTGCCTGGTTGCTAGGGAATCCCCACATATACTTATGCTGGCTAACAGATGTAAATCATTCAGCTGGGGCAAGAAAAACTAAAACTCTGAGCACTAAAAAATACTCGGAGGACCCCCGAGCATGCTCGAGAAATCTCGAGTAACGAGTATATTCACTCATCACTAGTGATTATCAAAAGCACTTAGAAAATCTGGATTATAGGGGTGGTAGACATAACATTAGGATTCGAGGTCTCCTTGAGCAAACAGTTGAAGAAAATCTTCCAAAGATCCTGCAGACTATTTTTAATAAAATTACCACTCAATGTCCTATCAAAGTGATGAAACTTCTTACCAATATCAACACACACAAGAGACAGTAAAATAACTGTCACTTCCAAAGAAGCAAACAACCATCTAAAGAACAACAAATTCTTTTATTAAGGATATAACAAAAAAAGATAAAAACAGCCACATATTACATATCCCACCATATGACCCCAAGGAGGGTAACCACACCGTCTATTAGAATAAAGGAAATGAGAAGATAATGAATAAATGAATAAATAAATAATGAATATTGAATAACTCCATACATCAATATTTCCTTCCCAGCACAAAGAACATTCCCAGAGCAATTGCATCCCATATAGCGCTAAACATATCCTAGGTGCTACATAGCATCCCTATAGGTTGGTAACTGTTGTTGTTCTTTAGATGGTTGTTTGCTTCTTTGGAAGTGACAGTTATTTTACTGTCTCTTGTGTGTGTTGATATTTTTAATAAAATAATGGATGCTCCAACAACCAGAGTGATCAAACTGGACATTGCTCAAATGTCTCTTTGTTCTTCTCCTCAACCTGGAAATATAATATTTCGTGTAACAGATTATGGACTGAAGGAGAAAATACTCTTCCACACTAGGAAGCACCGTGTCATTGAGTTTGATGGAGCATATCTTCAAATCTTACTGACCTCTCTTGGGTTACTCTACAGAAACATTGCTTGCTTTGTCATCTTCTAACAAGCCAGAGAGATAATCAGATTTTATACAGATGGGGGTTCCCATTTAGCCTTACAACTACAAAAAATGGTCACTCAGCAACTCGTAAATCTCCAGCAGACTTAAAACAATTTTGCTCACCATTAGACATTCCTATCCCAAAACTGCCCAACTGGTAGCTGACCCCTCCACCACCGCATCCAGCCTGGCATAGGATCCAAACAAAGAAGTGTCACTCCTCTCCTGGTATATCTCAGGATAAAAGTCGCCAACATATCAGACGAGAAAGACACACAGATCTGATGCACCTGGGTATCTCAGTTACACAGGAGGTCACGGGACTGGCTCTTCTGAATGCTTCATCTGCATTGACATGACCGTATTTGAAAAAAATCATCTAATTCTCATGACTGATGGGGAGCACATGAGGACATACTGCTTATTTTGACTTGAGCCTTATTGACTGCTGCAGAATATTTCTGTTCGTTTTTTTTTGTTTCGTTGGACCATTTCTCAACATGTCAACGATAGGCCCGAACTTGCTCATACTATTTTGAGTAACGTGTGGGGCCTTAATGTGCTACCATCAAACATGTCTCAGCTGCCAGCAGTGGATCTTGATGATTTGTTGCCCAAGTGGTGCATTCAGTGTGGTGGCCAAATTACGTCTCCATAAATGATTGCAGTTACTTAGGCATGTACTGTATGGATGTTCTGTTTACATTTTTTTTGTACTATTCAACATGTTTTTCATAGCCTTTAAGTAAAATTCAGTTGAAAACACATTCTGGATTTTTTATTTCATCTACCTGAAACATTAAAATTCCTGCAGCCAGGTACAAAGAAGACAAATGGGAGAAGCTGAGATGTAGTGATAGTTAAGCAGCAAAATAAATCAGTAAGTACAACTTCTGTTGTTACTTTGTCAGCATTCCTGGTTGTGAGCATATTTTTTCAGGACTTGGAAATCAACTTAACGTATAGAGTGCCTCTTAAAGTGACAGTAACCAATAAGATTCTCATACCAAGTGATTATAATAGTCACCTAAAAACAAGTGTAATTTAAATGCAACTATACTTTAAATTGATTCTAAATATAAGTCAGTCCGATCATTTCTTTTTTTCCTAAAAAATAGTGTTCTGAAAAGTTTTCCCGACTGTTATGTTTTTGTTATACTACTACTGATCACTATTGCAGTTCTGTGATCAGTATAACAGCAGATCTCACAAAGTGCTCTACATTATATGTCTTGTGTTACTAAGCTGCCCCAGAGACTGACAAAGAACATGCGTAGCACATATCTTGCCAGTCAACCTCTCAAATTGAACCAATGTCTTCTACGTATATCTTAGGAAAAAGTGCACATTGCTTGTTGCCAAGATCTTTCTTGAACATCTTTGCAGAATATGTGCTGTGCTCCTCATCTGAGACTTCAAGAGGGGCCACATCAGATTTCTTTCATGGCATCAAGATAGTAAAAGTGTAGCAGGAGCTAATACTATAGACATCATAGTATATTAGTAGACATGGGAACAGACGCGTTTCATACTTTCAACTACTTCAATGAAAATGTTAAGAGGATTTACCCGGTACTGTCACACTCACTCTGAATTTCGCTGATCATTGTCGTCCAATGCGGGGGACACAGAGTCTGGCCTTCCTCTTCCTAGTTTATGTGTTCTATCCTAAATGACCCTTGGATTATGAAGAAATCTGCAGGAAAGTTAACTCTGTAAGCCGCAGAGGCAGTGATGTAACTGGAGCATGTGTGAGAATTGTAATAAGATATGGCACAGCATATTAGATAGCTACTGCACAAGTCCATGTAATACAAAGGTGGCCACAATATAGCGTTAGGGTAAGGGCACATATCTATTAAACTTGGGCAAACCTGACAGTCTTCAAGAGGAAGACACTTCAGAACAAAACGCCAACTTGTCCTGAAGCTTTTTTTTTTTTGCATCCTTTTGTTGGTATCCCGAATGCTTGCTTCATCTTTTTTATCCACTAACAATTTTTCTGATAATTTTTCCATTGTTTTTTTATTGGTCATTTTTTTTTCCCTCCATTCAACAACGAAGGAACTACCACTGAAGCAAAAACGCTGGAAAAACATTCAAAAAGATTCCTAGATATCTTTTCAGTCTTCCCATCTTCCCATTGCCTTGTATTCTTAACTATGGGCTCATATTCATCTACGTTTAAAACCGACCAATGCAATCCGATAAAAAATTGGATTGCACTCTGACTAGTGTTAGTGAATGATTCAGTGCTCATCTGCAATTTTTTTTCTTAAGCTCGTATCAGACTGAGAGACAAATCACAGCATGATGTGAGTGGCCATGTACAGCTCTGGAGAAAATTAAGAGACCACCACATCAAAACCCCGTCATGGCCAGCCCAATCTCCAGACCTGAACCCCATTGAAAACCTCTGGAATGTAATCAAGAGGATGATGGATAGTCACAAGCCATCAAATAAAGAAGAACTGCTTACATTTTTGCGCCAGAAGCAGTGTGAAAAACTGGTGGAAAGTATGCCAAGACGCATGAAAGCTGTGATTAAAAATCATGGTTATTCCACAAAATATTGATTTCTGAACTCTTCCTGAGTTAAAACATTAGTATTGTTGTTTCTAAATGATTATGAACTTGTTTTCTTTGCATTATTTGAGGTCTGAAAGCACTGTTTTTTTCTTTAATTTTCACCATTTCTCCTTTTCAGAAAAAAAATACAAAATTTATTGCTTGGAAATTTGGAGACATGTTTTCAGAAGTTTATGGAATAAATGAATAATTTGTATTTTACTCAAAAGTATACCTATAAAGAGAAAAATCAGACAAACTGAACATTTTGCAGTGGTCTCTTAATTTTTGCCAGAACTGTATATCGCCAATGCAAGTGAATGGGTGCGGGAACAAAAATCACACAGCACACGGACAAATGGGTGTGCCATAAAATTTTAAGGCACCCACCTTATAGGAAACCAGACATTTCATCAGCAAAGTACAGTAAAATCACAGCGTGACCCATCAGAATAGAATAGATATATACATAAAATAGATAGAAAGATGTCAGTGACATATATAATTAGTGCAGTGAGTGTGTAGCTTACTCTACATGTATTTAGCTAAAAATTAAATAAATGAAAGAAAAAAATGGCTTGGGTTCCCCTTAATCTTTCTTAACCAGCTGAAGGAAAGCCGACAGCTGGGGGTTGATGTTTATAGTCTAAAAAGGGGTAATAAACATGGAGCTTCCCAGGTTATTAATATCAGCTCACATCTGTATACTTAGCCTGTACTCGTTATTAACAAGGGGTGAACCCCCCAAAAAAATTACATGGGGTCCACCTATAATTAATAACCAGCAAAGGCTTGGTGGACAGCTGCAGACTGATATTAATAGCCTAGATAGGGGTCATGGAAATTGGCCCCTTCCCAGACTAAGAACACCAGCCCTCAGCCACCCCAGAAATGGTGCATCCATTAGATGCACCAATTCTAAAGCTTATCCTCCACTCTTCCCACTTGCCCTGGTGCGGTGGCAAGTGAGGTAATAGTAATGGAGTTGATGTCACCCTTGTATTGTCAGCTGACATAATGCCCAGGAGTTAGTAATGGAGAAACATCTATAAGACACCCCCATTACTAACCTCATAGTCAAATGTAATAAAATGACAGACCGAGTGATGTCTTTTAATTGAAAGAAACATACAAAGTCCTTTATGTGAAATAAAAATGTGCCAACTCTCTTTTACCCATTCATTACTGTGTAAATAAAAATAATAAAATACCATATTCCTCACCTGTCTGCAGATAATCCCTGTGTGATGCTGTCCCGCGAAGAACTCCAGCTCTGCTACATCTGGATGGTTTGTTGAGCGGAGGCATGATGCGACCGCTCATCAAGCCAGCCAGAAAACATTGACACAGGATCGTGAGTACGCTCCTGCAGTGTCTAGCACTGACGTGACTAAGGACACCGGAATTCATAGCCGATGAACCCCTGTCACCTTACTGACATCACCGCGCAAATCGTGAGAATTTTCATGCGTGTGCATATGGATTGCATACACATGACAAAAATATTGCATTGCGCATACATAAAACTCGCTTGACACTTGTCCTAGTTTTCAGGAACAACATTGGTCTGCTGATAAGTGTGAACCCTTAACCACTTAGCCCGCCATGGCTGGGTGTCAGCTCCCGCACCAGGACCCCCTATGTCTGTCATGCATTTAAACGGTCACTGCATGTAAACACACAATGACAGTTCAGTGCCGACAGCTGTCTGTGACAGCTGAGACACGGGAAGAGGTGAGGGGACCCAAGCTGTCGGTCCCCTCAACCAGATAACTGTGATCGGTCAGGTAATCTGACTGAATGATCGCAGCATGATCGCACAGGAAATGCTGAAATATCTGCACCTCCTGCCCGATCAGTACAGGAGCTCACCTTGGCCAGTGGCCAAGCCTCTGCCCTAACAGCCAGGAGCAGTGTCAGTACCGTCACTGGCTGTTAACTCACTAAATGCTCCGATCGAGCGGGATCGCAACATTCAGGAGAGAGGCATAGTTACAGGAGCTCCCCCTGCCTTCAGATCGGCACCCCCGTGACATCATCGCAGGGGACCTATTGTTGCCATGATAACCCAGGGTCACCAAGCTACAGAAAGGGTCTGAGACCATGCTCGCAGCATGGTGTCAGAAGCTTTCAGCATAGGTATAATGCACTGCAATGCTGGTGCATTGCAATGCATTATACCAGGGGTCCCCAACTCCAGGCCTCGAGGGCCGCCAACAGTGCAGGTTTTCAGGATTTCTTTAGTATTGCATCGGTGGTAATGTGATCATCTGCACAGGTAATGATTCCAAATCCTGTGCAATACTAAGGAAATCCTGAAAACCTGCACTGTTGGCGGCCCTCGAGGCCTGGAGTTGGGGACCACTGCATTATACCTTCAATCAAAGTACAAAATGTGAAAGTCCCATAAAGGGACTAGGTAAAAAAGTAAAAGAAAAAATTAAACATATGTAAAAAAATATTACAAAATAATAATAAATTCCTCTAATAAATATACACTTTTATGCAAAAAAAATTTAATAAAAAAAATCACATGTTTGCTATCGCCACGTTCTGAACAATCCGATGTATAAAAGTGTCACACTACTTAACCCCTTCAGTGAACACTGAAAAAAAATGCAAAAAAAAGTAGCAAACTATGCTTTATCATCATACCGCCTGGAAAAAGTGGAATAAAAAGACAAATGTAAATAAAAATAGTATCACTGAAAATGCCATCTTGTCCCGCAAAAAAACAACGTGCCATACAGCTCCATGAACGGAAAAATAAAAAAGTTATAGCTCTCAGAATAAAGCGATGCAAAATAATTATTTTTTCTATAAAAGTTTTTATTGTATAAACGCATCAAAACATAAAAAAAAAATTTAAATGGGGTATTGCTGTAATCGTACTGATCTGAAGAAGAAAGCTGCTTTATCAATTTTACCAGATGTGGAACAGCATCAACATTTTTTTATACAAGCCACAAAAAAAAAAATCCTGAATTGCTGGTTTTTGTTCATTATGCCTCCACAAAAATCAGAGAAGAAAGTGATCAAAAATATCATGTGACTGAAAATGGTACAAATACAAAGTCAACTTGTCGCGCTAAAAAACAAGCTCTCACATGACTATGTCAGTCGAAATATGGAAAAATTATAGCTCTCAAAATATGGGGATGCAAAAAAACATCTTTTAGTGTGTGACTGCAGCCAAACATAAATAAGAGATATAAATTTTTTGGTTAATTTTTCCTGATACCCTTGAGAAAATTTTAAAAAATTGGTTCTGAAGTAAAATTTTTGTGAGGCCTGTTTAACATGTCAGTGTCTCCGGTACGTGAGGTGACAGTTTCCTCACGTACCGGAGACACTGACACACGTAGATACATAAAAATCACTGCATCTGTTCAGATGTGAGTGATTTTTTGTGGACCGTGTCTCCGTGTGCCAAACACGGAGACATGTCAGTGTTCGTGGGAGCGCACACATTACACGGACCCATTAAAGTCAATGGGTCCGTGTAAAACACGTACCGCACACGGACGTTGTCCGTGTGCAGTCCGTGTGCCGTGCAGGGGACAGCGCTACATTAAGCGCTGTCCCCCCCACTGGTGCTGAATCCGCGATTCATATCTTCCCTGCAGCAGCGTTTTCTGCCTAGAAGATATGAATAATGGTGTTTAAAATAAAGATCTATGTTCCCCCCGCCCTCCCACCCCCTGTGCGCCCCCCCGGCTGTTTTGAAAATACTCACCCGCCTCCCTCGTTGGCTGTCGCTGCTTCCTGGCAGCTTGCTGGGCTGCCGATTACAGTCATGAATATGCGGCTCCACCTCCCATAGGGGTGGAGCCGCATATTCATGACTGTAATCGGCGGCCCCACGTGACCGCATACAGGAGAAGATGCGACCAGACCAGGAAGCAGCGACAGCCAACGAGGGAGGCGGGTGAGTATTTTCAGAATAGCGGGGGGGCACACAGGTAGGGAACATAGATCTTTATTTTATACACTATTATTCATATCTTCTATGCAGCAAACGCTGCTGCAGGGAAGATATGAATCGCGGATTCAGTACAATGCAGGGGACAGCGCTAAACTTTAGCGCTGTCTCCTGCACAGTGCGTGTGGTACCCAGTGGGCACACGGGCGGCACACGTGTGCCGCACGTGTGCCACACTGATGTGCCACGTGAGCACACGGACACGGATAACTCCAGTACTGATTTTATACGGTACTGGAATTATCTGGACGTGTGAAACCGTCCTGAAAAAAAGTTAAATGTTAATTTTTTCCTTCCACTTTGCTTCAGTTCCTTTGATGCACCTGAAGGGTTGATAAACTTCTTGAATGTGGTGGGGAACAGATTGAGGGGTGCGGCTTTTAGAATAATGTCATTTTGGGTATTCTCTGTCATATAAGCCCCGAAAGAGACTTCAAATATGATGTGTTCCCTAAAAAAAATGGTTTTGTAAGTTTTGTTGGAAAAATGAGAAATCGTTGGCGAACTTTTAACCCTCATAACATAAATTATATTTCAAAAATTGTGCTGATGTAAAGTAGACAAATTTGGGAAATGTTGTTTATTAACAATTTTGTGTGACTTAATGTTCTGATTTAGGGGCATAAAAATAAAAAAATTTGAAAATTCTGAAATTTTCTAAATTTGTCAAATTTTCATTTTTTTTTACAAATAAACGCAAGTAATTTCGAATAAATCTTACCACTATCATAAAGTACAATATGTCACAAGAAAACAATCTCAGAATCAGTGGGATCTGTTGAAGCGTTCCAGAGTTAGGCTGCCGTGATACTAGCAGTATTTAGTCAGTATTTTACATCAGTATTTGTAAGCCAAAACCAGGAGTGGGTGATAAATACAGAAGTGGTGTGTATGTTTCTATTATACTTTTCCTCTACTTGTTCCACTCCTGGTTTTGGCTTACAAATACTGATGTAAAATACTGACCAAATACTGCTAGTGTGACGGCAGCCTTATAACCACATAACGTGACAGTGGTCAGATTTCAAAATTAATGCCTGGTCCTTACCTTCAAAGTGGCTTGGTTCTTAAGGGGTTAAGAACATCTTCACAGCTGAAAACACTTGAAGAATGGTCAAGTCACTTCATATAACCACTTAGGCCATGTGCACATGTTGAGTATTTGATACCTTTTTTATGGCAATATTTGTAAGCCAAAACCAAGAGTGGAACAATCAGAGGAAAAATAAAATAGAAACAGGTCACCACTTCTGTGTTTATCACCCACTCCTGGTTTTGGATTACAAATACTGAGGTAAAAAGTCAGCAACTACTCAACGTGTAGATGTGGCATTAGGGTGTGTTCGCATTTTTTTACTGAATTTTTGGACCAGAAACTCTCCATAAACACAAGTTCAAGAACCACAAGTTTTAATTAAAGAGTTGGGAGAGTTTGTGTTCTGAAAAAAAAACAATGTAAACACTGTAAGATTGCTCTCACTAAGTGTATTGGGGGACACTCGCTTGGCACGGGATTGACGTAGTCAGGCACAATTTTTGAACACAAAACAGTCCATACGGTTTACTAAAGGGTCATAAACCGGGTTATGCACAGTTCATATTACACATTCCATCGAACACAATAGGCACCAACTGGTGATGTTAACTTGCAGCTTTATATTAACACTTCACTTACGGCTTTAACTCACTCAAAATTTATTGGTTATTTTAAATTTTTGTGGAAATTCAAAAACTGAAAAGTGGGGTGTGCAATATTATTCACCCCCTTTAAACTTAATACTTTTTTGCGCCACCTTTTGCTGCGATTACAGCTGCAAGTCGCTTGGGGTATGTCTCTATCAGTTTTTTACATCGAGAGACTGAAATTCTTGCCCATTCTTCCTTGGCAAACAGCTCGAGGTCAGTGAGGTTTGATGGAGATCGTTTGTGAACAGCAGTTTTCAGCTCTTTCCACAGATTCTCGATTGTATTGAGGTCTGGACTTTGACTTGGCCATTCTAACACTGGATACGTTTATTTGTGAACCATTCCATGGTAGATTTTGCTTTATGTTTGGGATCATTGTCTTGTTGGAAGACAAATCTCCATCCCAGTCTCAGGTGTTTTGCAGACTCCAACAGGTTATCTTCAAGAATGGTCCTGTATTTGGCTCCATCCATCTTCCCATCAATTTTAACCATCTTCCCTGTCCCTGCTGAAGAAAAGCAGGCCCAAACCATGATGCTGCCACCACCATGTTTGACAGTGGGGATGGTGTGTTCAGGGTGATGAGCTGTGTTGCCTTTACACCAAACATATCATTTGGCATTGTTGCCAAAAAGTTCGATTTTGGTTTCATCTGACCAGAGCACCTTCTTTCACATGTTTGGTGTGTCTCCCAGGTGGCTTGTTGCAAACTTTAAATGACAGTTTTTATGGATAACTTTGAGAAATGGCTTTCTTCTTGCCACTCTTCCATAAAGGCCAGATTTGTGCAGTGTGCGACTGATTGTTGTCCTATGGACAGACTGTCCCACCTCAGCTATAGATCTCTGCAGTTCATCCAGAGTGATCATGGGCCTCTTGGCTGCATCTCTGATCAGTCTCCTCCTTGTTTGAGATGAAAGTTTAGAGGGACGGCCGGGCCTTGGTAGATTTGCAGTGGTATGATACTCCTTTAATTTCAATATGATCGCTTGCACAGTGCTCCTTGAGATGTTTAAAGTTTTGGAAATCATTTTGTATCCAAATCCGGCTTTAAACTTCTCCACAACAGTATCACAGACCTGCCTATTGTGTTCATTGGTCTTCATGATGCTCTCTGTGCTTCAATCAGAACCCTAAGACTATCACAGAGCAGGTGCATTTATACGGAGACTTGATTACACACAGGTAAATTATATTTATCATCATTAGGCCTTTAGGACAACATTGGATCATTCAGAGATTCACAATGAACTTCTGGAGTGAGTTTGCTGCACTGAAAGTAAAAGGGCCGAATAATATTTCACGCCCCACTTTTCCGATTTTGAATTTCCACAGAAATTTAAAATAACCTATAAATTTCGTTCAACTTCACAATTGTGTTCCACTTGTTGATTCTTCACCAAAAATTTACATTTGGTATCTTTAAGTTTAAAGCATGATATGTGGGAAAAGGTTGAAAAGTTCAAGAGGGCCAAATACTTTCGCAAGGCACTGTATTTAGAATGATTAGCTGCTGTCTTTTACCTGTGTGGCATCATTGGTATCCTTAAGTGGTTAAAAGATGCTCAAAAGACTGAGCACATGAGCAGCAAGTCGTTTTTACAGTGAAATGCATATATCCATATATTCTTTTGTTAGCACTTTTCAGATAGTTTTCAGAGTGGAATCCACCTGAAAAAAAACCTTTATGTGCACATACCATGATTTATGGTAAAAAAAAAACAAGTTTTCTACTGGAAAACACTTCAGGAAATAATCATACATAGGGTAAGCTCACATGATATTTTTTCAGGCGGGCAAAACAGTTTTTAATTTGAAAACTGCTTTAGGAAAAGCCAGCGTTTTTTTATACCCTGAAGCATTTAGGCCAACGTTTTGTTAATTTTTCCGGAAGAGTTATATTAACATTTTTCGGTGGCTTTTTAAAAAATGTTTTTTGTAAGCTTTTATTCCTCATTTATTTCAGTGATTTATTGATTTTTTTTTTTAAAGGTTTTTTTAGTATTCCCCCATGGTTTTTGGGATATATTTTTACTTGCGTTTCCAGTGGTTTTTTTAATTAACTCTATTAAATAATTAAGAAACTGCTAGCATTTTTGGAGGCAGAAATGCTGCCAAAACTCTCAAAAAGATGCTCAAGCATCTTCTGGGTGTCTTTTGAGCTTTCTGATTAACTTGCAAAGTACAGGTGCTTCTCACAAAATTAGAATATATATAATCAAAAAGTTAATATATTTCAGTTCTTCATTACAAAAAGTGAAACATATATTATATAGAGTCATTGCAGAGTGATCTATTTAGAGTATTTATTTCTGTTAAAGTTGATGATAATGGCTTACAGCCAATGAAAGCCCAAAAGTCATTGTCTCAGTAAATTAGAATAGTTAACAAAAAAACAGCTGCAAAGGCTTCCTAAGCATTTGAAAAGGTCCCTTAGTCTGTTTCAGTAGGTTCCACAATCATGGTGAAGACTGCTGACTTGACAGATGTCCAGAAGGCAGTCATTAACACACTCCACAAGGAGGGTAAGCCACAAAAGGTCATTGCTAAAGAAGCTGGGTGTTCACAGAGTGCTGTATGCAAGCATATTAATGGAAAGTTGAGTGGAAGGAAAAAGTGTGGTAGAAAAAGGTGCACATGTAACTAGGATAAGCACAGCCCGGAAAGGATTGTTAAGAGAAGGCCATTCAAAAATTTGGGGGAGATTCACAAGGAGTGGACTGCTGCTGGAGTCATTGCTTCAAGAGCCACCACACACAGACGTATCCAAGACATGAGCTACAAGTGTCGTATTCCTTGTGTGAAGCCACTCATAACCAATAGACAACACCAGAAGCGTCTTATCTGGGCCAAGGAGAAAGAGAACTGGACTGTTGCTCAGTGGTCCAAGGTTTTGCTTTCAGATGAAAGTAAATTTTGCATCTTATTTGGAAATGAAGGTCCTAGAGTCTGGAGGAAGATTGGAGAGGCACACAATAAAAGCTGCTTGAGGTCTAGTGTGAAGTTTTCACAATCAGTGATGGTTTGGGGAGCCATGTCATCTGCTGATGTAGGTCCACTGTGTTTTATCAAGACCAAAGGCAGCGCAGCCGTCTACCAGGAAATATTAGAGCACTTGATGCTTCCCTCTGCCGACAAGCTTTTTGGAGATGGAAATTTCATTCTACAGCAGGACTTGGCACCTGTCCACACTGCCAAAAATACCAATACCTGGTTTAAAAACAATAGTATCACTGTGCTTGGTTGACCAGCAAACTTGTCTTACCTTAACCCCATAGAGATTCTATGGGGTATTGTCAAGAGGAAGATGAGTGACACCAGACCCAACAATGAAGGAGGCGAGCTGAAGGCTGCTAACAAAGCAACATGGGCTTCCATAACAAGGCTGATGCCACGCCGCATTAATGCCATAATTGATGCAAAAGGAGCCCTGACCAAGTATTGAGTGCATTTACTGAACATACTGTACATTTCAGTAGGCCAACATTTCGGATTTTAAAATAATTTTTCAAACTGGTGTTATAAAGTATTCTAATTTACTGAGATAATGACTTTTGGGTTTTCATTGGCTGTAAGCCATAATCATCAACATTAACAGAAATAAAAACTTGAAATAGATCACTCTGTGTGTAATGCCTCTATATAATATATGAGATTCAATTTTTGTATTGAAGAACTAAAATACATTTTTTGATGATATTCCAATTTTGTGAGAAGCACCTGTATATAGTGTCTTCCGAGTGGAAAACACCTGAAGAATTACCAGGTCCCTTCTTTTAATTGAATGCCATCATCTTTGGAAACCAGAAATGGTTAAATGACGCTGGAAAACCTGAACATATACTTGAGTATAAGCCGACCCGAGTATAAGCCGACCCCCCTAATTTTGCCACAAAAAACTGGGAAAACTTAATGACTCGAGTATAAGCCTAGGGTGGGAAATGCAGCAGCTACCAGTAAATGTCAAAAGTAAAAATAGATACCAATAAAAGTAAAATGAATTGAGACATCAGTAGTTTAAGTGTTTTTGAATATCCATATTGAATCAGGAGCCCCATATAATGCTCCATAAAGTTTATGATGGCCCCATAAGATGCTCCATATTAAAATATGCCCCATATAATCCTGCATAAAGGTTAATAATGGCCCCATAAGATGCTCCATAGACACATTTGCCCAGTATAATGCTGCACCAATGTTGACTATGGCCCCATAAGATGCTCCATAAAGATATTTGCCCCATATAGTGCTGCACAAACGTTGATCATGGCCCCATACAGACACTTGCCCCATATAGTGCTGCATAAACGTTATGGCCCCATACAGACACTTGCCCCATATAGTGCTGCACAAACGTTATGGCCCCATACAGTGCTGCACAAACGTTATGGCCCCATACAGTGCTGCACAAACGTTATGGCCCCATACAGTGCTGCACAAACGTTATGGCCCCATATAATGCTGCACAAACATTATGGCCCCATAGATGCTCCATACAGACACTTGCCACATTTGCTGTTGCTGCGATAAAAATTAAAAAAATCACATACTCACCTCTCCATCGCTCAGGCCCCCAGCACTTTCAATATTCACCTGCTCCTCGTTCCGGCGCCGCTCCATCTTCAGCGTCTCCTGCATTGACGTTCAGGCAGAGGGTGCGCACTAACCATGTCACCGCGCCCTCTGACCAGAGCATCACAGTTGAAGATGGAGCGGCGCCGGAACGAGGAGCAGGTGAATAACGCGCAGCGCTCCCCTCCTTGTTATACTCACCTGCTTCTGGTGCGGTCCCTGCACGTCTGTTCCCTGGCGCCGGCAGCTTCTTCCTGTACTGAGCGGTCACCGTTACCACTCATTACAGTAATGAATATGCGGCTCCACCTCCCATAGAGGTGGAGCCGCATATTCATTACTGTAATGAGCGGTACCATGTGACCGCTCAGTACAGGAAGAAGCTGTGTGTGCACAGGAAAAGACGTGCAGGGACCGCGCCAGGAGTAGGTGAGTATAATTAGACAGCCCCCGCTCCCCCTCCCCTGCCAACCCCTGGGTATGACTCGAGTATAAGCCAAGAGGGGGGCTTTCAGCCCAAAAAAATGGGCTGAAAATCTCGGCTTATACTCGAGTATATACGGTAAGTAATTTTACATAGAACTGCATATGTTTATTCTTTTGAGTGTTTTTTGGGTGCTTTTTTTTGGCGGGTATACAAGCGGAATCACCTGAAGAAATTGACCCCAATTGATCAAGATCGACGATATTCTCACCGGTCTTGATGAGGGTTCATATCAGATACTCCTGATTTTTTAAGAGGCTCACGTTCTAGAGCATCTGAAAAGGGGTGTGCATCACTGTGCGCCATTCCGGAAATGTTACTCCAGCCCCTGACAGGAGTAAGATTTCTGGCAAGAGGAATGCCTCAGCTCATAATGAGTTAGCCAACTTGTGGCATCACGCTCCCACCCCACCCCAGCTCCACACATTTTGGCAGACAAGTGAGAAACTGTTGAAAAAACGGCAAAAGTTTTAAGAAATATTGCAAATTTTTAAAGCAGTTTTCTTCAGAATTCTAGGTAAATTGTGGATCGCCCCCAGACACAGGGCCACGCGTTTCGGTACCGGGCCCCTCTGGTTCGGTTCTAAGGCTGTCACGGTGGCTAGGCCCAGTCCGCGACCCTGCTAAGGGGCGTCCAATGGAGGTGGTGATACAGTCTGTCAGGGGTTCGTGACGCCACCTGTGGTGTTCGGTCAGGGTGACCGACGCTGCTATGGTGTCCGCTGGGGTGATGGAATGGCAGCCGGATGGTATAACTTCCCACAGGTGAAGTATGTCCCCAGGGCTTCCCAGTGGTGTAGGTGGCGATGGTGTGAGGTACAGTCAATAACGAGGACACAAGGTTGCAGTCTCTTTACCTCTTTACTGAAGGCTTCAGGATCCTCTATCCAGAGTACATTTAACAGGGCTCTCAGAGACCGGCCGGTCCAATGGGCACATCCAGAGTTTCCTTCACAGATGGAAATCGTTGCCTACCAATAGCGCCTGTGTGTTGTAGTCCTATCCTGCTGAGCATTCGGAATAGTCCTCACAACTGCTGTTCTCGTTCGTTCGCTCTCTACAGCTCTCTCTCTCGTTCTTTGGTTCCAGATGTTACTAGTTTCTAACGTCCCCCAGGTATGTTATGGCTAGGACGCCACCCATATGACAGGAAGGCTTGGAGGTCTTCTGGGACCCTAGAGACGCCCCTCTCCCAATGTTGCCCCCTATGTCTTCGTAGGTGTAGTAAGGTAGACAGCCAACCTATGACTAGCTGTCCAGCGGAGTTTGAAGTAAGGCCTGAAGTCAGTTACTCCTACGGTGTTCCGGCCACCGACTACGCGCCTCAGTAAGATGTTGCTCTCTCTCTCGGCACGACTCTTACTGGCTCTCCTTTGTGCTTGATCTCGTTTACACGGTTCCACAATATCCTTCCCTTCGTGTCTCTTTCTTAGGATACCACCGCAGGGTGTGCAGGCGCGGTTCCGTTCTGTTCGCTAGGCACCTGCCAGGTTCCCATGCCCGACAGGGGCCCCCCTGTGCCTTCTCCCTGCAACACCCCCTGCCACGGGATGTTGCCTGAATCCAACCCAGTCAGCTTCTGACTAACTTCCTCCCCAGCCCCTAGTTTTACCAGTGTGAGGAGTGGCCCAATAAATAAAGCCTTTTTCTCCCCCTAGTGGCCGGAGTGTGAAGTGTAATGTGTTCTGGTGATACCTGGTCAGGAGAACTCCTTAGTGCCATCAGACGTACCGCTACTCCCCTTAGCGGCAGAGTGCCATACTGCAACGACCAGGTCTCTGGGGCGCTGCACTTGCTTTAATTAATCAGGGCTATTGTGTGCACATGCCCTTAAGATGTATTCACATTCAGTCTTTTTGCTTGGATTTTTTTAGCAAAACCTCTCCAAAATCCTCCTCAGAAGCTCATAACTTGGAGTTTCTGTTCCAGTAAAACTCAGCAAAAAGACTCGGTCCATAACTGGTGTTCTTTGGAGTGGATCTGCTTAAATAACGTCTGAAAAAACATTATGTGAACATACTCAAAACGGAGCTTTTGGAGGAGTTTTGATCGCCTTATTTTCTAACTTTTTATTGGAGAGTGCCCAGTTTAGAGCATTTTTCATTAGCTGCTTCAAAAAAGTGACAGGCACTCTTGTCCCAACGAGTATTTTTCAAAACCTGAAGCGGAAAAATGCCAAAAGACTGATCATATGAAAAACAAAGAGGTTTTACAATAGAGATTATAGTCACATGGTGAAAGGCCATTCACAGTTTGGGCAGTCAGAAAAGACAGCAGCAGAAGAGACTGGTGAGTTCTCTAAACTGCCCCTGTGTAGTTAGTATAGATTGTATATATAGTATACTGTAGATTGTATAAATCATTCATGTGTAGATTTTGTATTTAATATCCATTATCTGTATATAGTTTATTTTATATAGTGTACAATTTCTGCATATACTGTAGTATACATAGCTTGAATATAGTCTACATTGTATATAATATACTGAACATTGTCTGTATATAGTATAGATTGTACATAGTTAACATTGTATATAGTATGAGGCACAAAAGAAACAGCTGACCGCACCACTGAGCCTCCTGATCTGTGACCGCTGTAAGCTGATTCCACCCAGCTGGTCCGCTGATGTCGGGTGCTTGAGCCGAAGAAAAAACACAATCGTAGATACGCAAGCAAGAAGTATACGGCAGCACTCACCAATCTTCAGAACTGGTTCCTTTATTGAAATATAATCTTCACGGCACGGGGGAGTATAAACAAGGAATGGGCAGCTGAACGACGGCCGTTTCGCGCCCACCTGGCGCTTCAACAAGTCCGTTGAAGCGCCAGGTGGGCGCAAAACGGCCGTCGTTCAGCTGCCCATTCCTTGTTTATACTCCCCCGTGCCGTGAAGATTATATTTCAATAAAGGAACCAGTTCTGAAGATTGGTGAGTGCTGCCGTATACTTCTTGCTTGCGTATTGTATATAGTATAGCTTGTGTCATAGTGAAAAATTACAATCCATAAAGACATCCTCGGAGAAGGGACATATCACCCTCAAATTGAACATATAGCATTAATGATAACTGGGGAAGTGAGAAAAAACAGACATTTCAACCATTCATTGAAGAAGGACTTCACACTAAACACATGGGATTAAGTATAACTGGGGAAGTGAAAGAGCTGACACTTCAACCTCCATCGAAGTAGAGACTGTCATGATCCAGGTCGGAGTTTGCTTCTTGCTTCTTTTTCCCCGGCCTGGTCATGGAGGGGTTAACTTTTCCTGCCTCTCTTTGGTTCTTGGGTGGCTATTTATTGGTGCTATTTTAGGTAGCCTTTGTCAGTGATAGTTCATGATTCCAGGTTAGAGCAGCTGATCCCGTATACCCTAGTGATCCTTCTGCCTCTGACTTCCCGTGTGTGTGTCTGACCTGTTCCCTATCCCTGACTCAGTGTATGTTTGGTGATTTCCCTACAGTGTATGACTGGCTTGAACTCTGAACTCTGCCTCCAGTTTTTCTGTCTCTGGTACTGCGTTCGCCAACTGGCTTTTGACCCTCTGGCTTGTACCTTGACTCCTTTTTCGGTCTCATGTTTTGGATACCACGCTCCCGTCTGGCTCTGACTTTTGGCTCATCTCTGACCTCGCGTTTTGCTGTGACCTCTGGTACTTCATCTCCCTGTTTGTTGCTGAATTCAGCCTGTCTGACTACTCTGCTGCCTCCTGGTGGCGGCCTGCACTTTTGCATCAAAGTGTTATACAGTTGGTGCAACCTTTTTCCCCGTAACATCGCTACCTGGTAGTGGCTGAGCGCAACTGCTCTGCAGTTACATTACAGAGACCTCTTGCAGTGACCTGGTAATTGCAACATGAGAGTTGGTCTGAGAGCCAGACAGTAAGCTTGGGATTCATTTATTCAGAGCCTGAGGAGTACACTTCACAGGTAAGAGCTTCCTCTGTTCAAAGCACTGGTCCCAGACTTGTTGGAGCCAGTGGTCAGAGGTGAATATTGGGATTTGCATCAATCTGATATTTTTGGGAAATATATTTTCAGTGTTGTAACGAAGGGATGACTGTAATGCATTCACTCACTTCACCATAAGGCCATTGTAACCCCTCTAACTTAATATTGGTCCGAAGGACAATACTATCCATGTCATGTTTCATCTCTATAGAAAGGTAAAAATCACAATAGGAAACATGACAATATCTACCGCCTGGGACCTAAAGGGGCGAATATATCCTGACAAGTTAGGACCTCATAAAATTCTAACAGACATCCCACAACCAGCCCCCTTATCAGCTCACCAAGGGGAGGTATGTAGGCGTACCCTTGATTTAATAAAAATAAGAGATTGGGTTTCTGTCTTTTGTCAGTTCTGGAAAGTACAGCTTACTGTGTGGTATGTCCGTTTTCCTAAGGAGTACCTCCCTCCACTTGTTCTTTTATTCTATAAACTACTGACAACATGTCTCTGAAGTTCCAAGCAATACATTTTGTATTTATTTTCTGAAAATGAGATATAGTCAAAATAACAAAAAAATGCATTGCTTTCAGACCTCAAATAATGCAAAAAGAACAAGTTCATAATCATTTAGAAACAACAATACTAATGTTTTAACTCATGAAGAGTTCAGAAATCAATATTTTGTGGATTAACCACGATTTTTAATCATAGCTTTCATGGGTCTTGGCATGCTTTCCACCAGTCTTTCACACTGCTTTTGGGTGACCTTATGCCACTCTTGGTACAAAAATGTAAGCAGTTCTTCTTTGTTTGATGGCTTGTGACTATCCATCATCCTATTGATTACATTCTAGGTTTTTAATGGGATTCAGGTCTGGAGATTGGGCTGTCCATGACAGGAATTTGATGTGGTGGTTCTTCATCCACACCTTGATTAATCTAGCTGTGTGACATGGCACATTGTCCTTCTGGAAAAAACAGTCCTCAGAATTGGGGAACATTGCCTGAGCAGAAGGAATCAACTGTTTATGCAGGATAACCTTGTATGCGGCTTGATTCATACGTCCTTCGCATAGATTAACCTGCCCAATTCACGCCTTGCTAAAGCATCCCCAGATCTACACCGACCCTTCACCAAATTTCACAGTGGGTGCAAGACACTGTGGCTTGTACGCCTTTCCAGGTCACCATTTAACCATTAAACGACCAGGTGTTGGGCAAAGCTGAAAATTAGACTCATCAGAGATTACCTTACTCCAGTCCTCTATGGTCCAATCCTTATGGTCTTTGTCAAATTTCAGCCTGGCTCTCCTTTGCTTCTCAATGATGAAAGTCTTTTTTCCAGCTTTACATGACTTGAGTCCTGCCTCAAGAAGCCTGTTATGAACTGTTCTTGCCGTGCACGTCACCCCAGCTGCCATTTGCCATTCCATTTGTAGGTCACTTGGTGTCATCCTGCAGTTAATGAGTGACATTCGAATAAGATGACGGTCATCCCGGTCAGTGGAGAGTCATTTTCGCCCCCTGCCGGTCTGTAGCTTTGTTGTCCCCAATGTCTGCTGCTTGATCTTGTTGTAATGGACTGCCGTCTTCGAAATTTTAAGGACGGAGGCAACAAGACGTTCACTGTTTCACTCTGCTAGTAAAGCCAGAATTGAGCCCTTCTTTTCCTCACTCAAGACTTTTCTTTTTAACTCCTTTGGCATGGTTAAGAGTTATTTTTTTTCATTCCTATTACTTTTGGGATATTACTAGCACTTGTTTTGCCATCCAGTTTGTCCTATTGCTAGAGGATTGTGAACACCAGACCAGTGTTTTTTATACTTTCCTTCATTAAATAAGATTTGGTTCAGTTGATCACCTAATCAGAAACACATTAAGTAGAATGAGGTGTGCTCTGGTTGGAATTCAACTGACACTGGAGTGGAAGGGCTGTCAGACATGTAGAGAAGCTGATTTTTACAAAATCGTGCAGTAGTCTCTTAATTTGTGCAGAGCTGTATATTCCATACATTGATTGGAATTGTTGGTGTATATACTATACACTCACTGTGAGTTCCCCAATAACTGGCCTATTAGTGGAAGTAGCCACAGCCTTGTCCATCACTCGTCAGTCAATTGCGTAATATCCTGACAACTGGCGACAGCGGAGGTGCGTCCCCTGAAAAAGTGATGGCAGCGGGCGGATCTATGTAACTCCCCTCCGGTGTCCTTCTTGACAAAATGGTGTCAGCAGTGGAATCTGCATGATCTCCCTGATGTTATCTGTGAGAGCTTGTATATAGTGTACATTGTATATAGTATAGATTGTATATAGTGCACATTGGTTGTATATAGTATAGATAGTAGATAGTGTACATTGTCTGTATATAGTGCAGATTGTCACTGTATAGTGTAGATTGTCGTTGGTATATATATGTATATACACACACATATATATATATATATATATATATACACACACACACACACTGTATGTTTCGGACCATAAGACGCACTTTTTTTCCTCCAAATTTGGGAGGAAAGTGTGGGGTGCGTCTTATGGTCTGAATGTAACATGTGGCGAGGGGGCAGTGGCGGAGTGTGATCGCAAGAGGCAGGAAAATGTCGCCGCTGCAGGAATCAGGCGCTGGGGAAACCACGTGGTCCCGATGTTTAAAGTGAAGGAATATTCATTAGCCGCTTCCCTGCCCATCTGTCTGCACTGAGCAGTGGGTGGGGAGCAGCAAATGAATATTCCTTCACTTAAACAGCAGACCCACGTGGTTTCTCCAGCGCCGGATTCCTGCAGCGGCTGGGGAGATCGTGTGTCCAGTGGAGGAGGCGGCAGGAGCAGGGTGCCACAGGAGAGATCGCATACTGTGCTGATGCTGAGTGCTCCCGTCATTATAGGACCTGTGGTGAGGTAATGAAGAGAGTGGGCTAGAGCATCACATGACAGCAGAGCCCTCCCTCTTCATTATGTCACCACATGTCCTGCAGACACAGCACTAGAAATAATGCAGCTTCCTCTTGCAGGACCTGTGGTGAGGTAATAAGAGGGAGGGCTCTGTGCGGTCATGTGATGCTCCAGCCCTTCATTACCTCACTACAGGTCCTGTAAGCTGTAGAGAGAGAGACTTTTGGTTTTCTAGCGTGGCTGGCTGCAGGAACTATACTGATGTGTGCACAGCCTATACAAGTAAGAATTAATTAAAAGTTTAGTAATTACAACACATAAAAAAGCACTCTGCCACTTCTGTGGTGAACCTTAACTCCCAGAATGCCATAGGATTTGCAGGATATGCTGGGAGTTATAGTTCTCCCATGGGATCTTAAGGCAGTGTTATTTTTCAGTGCTGGAGTGGTGCTTTAAATATAAGCCCTGTTCCCCCATCCTTATACTCACCCTCCAGCGTCTTCATATAGTACTTTACAGACACCACACTGGTCCCGCAGCACCATCTTCCAGCCATAGCTTCCAACATAATAACATACTATAATATATAATATTTTACCACAATTTTTGCTTCAAATATTTTTTTCCCTATTTTCCACCTCTAAACCTGGGTGCGTCTTATAGTCCGGTGCATCTTATAATCCGAAAAATACAGTATACACATAGTATATGCGTTATGTGTATAGTAAATTGTGTAAATACACTATCAGAGAATACACTATCAGAGTTTAACCATACACAGACAGTAAAGAAATTAAAATATAGTAAAATATCTGTGCCAAAATATATCATATGACAGGCCCAATTATACACCATGTATGGAAGCGTCACCGTATCAATGTTTCAGGTTCGGCCTAAGTACTTTTTTAGCATTGATGATATTGACATTTTTCCGAGCACCAACCTTTCATAGCAGTGAGAGCGAGTTTATTCATTCTTGAAATATGAAGGAATGTGGCCTGATAAACTTTGTAACAGTAAAGAAACTGTGACCTAGTCACCAGAGCCATACCGCTCCCATTCATTATTTGTATTTTTTTTAAAGTCACTTTCCTTTTTATTTTTGTGGTATGTTTCCATCTTGGGCACCAAATTCATCAAAATAGCGCATGCCAATAATGCATCTGACGCAAAGTCACAAATGGGCTTTCATCCGGTCTTGAACTGTTTTTGTGACTTTTGGGGCCAAAAGTTGCACGTTGATCTCAAAGTTAAAAAAATTAAGGCAAAATGTTGGTGTATTTAAAAATACACTAGTGGGAACTGGAATGAAATGGCGCCTAATTTTGCTACTTTTTAAAAAGTCACAATTGATGAATCAGACAAATCTAACTGCTAGACTCTGCCCACAAAGAAATCGCAAATGGAATAATGAATTGAGTGTTAACAAAAAATGACGCAAAACGCACAAAAGTAGACAAGAAACCGGAGGAAAGGCAAAGCTGAATCAGGGCCTAAGAACTGTGCCTGTGAGAGAATAGCAGTAGATTGTTTCGGCTTAACCTCCTGTAACTAAATGGTTGCTGGCTGGTGAAGTGAGTTGGCATAGGATAATCAGAATGCCTGGTATGTACCATATCTTATCCTATGAATAAGGGTGCACATTGCACCAGAAACGCATCAGGCTGTTCTGTTTGTTTTTCTTTTTCATCATAGACTAAGTTTGTGTGAATTTTACCTGGATGGTACAATCCTTTTCCACTGCATCCAGTGCTGTCTTTCACCGGCGGGATCAAAACCCTCCAGCTCCATTGCTGCTGCCTTTAGGAATTTGGATTACAGCGTTGAGACTCCCTACCCTCCTTTTCATATGTACCAAAGAAGTCAGGATCAGGGAATAAGGATGGGAATAAACAACGGAGCTAAATCAGAGCAGTGCAACAGATATGAACCAGAGTAAGTTATACTTATGACCGACAGCTAGAAACAGACTGCTAGGTATTTATACATAGTGTGCAGCCCTGTCCAAGAAGGATTAAATAAAATGCATAAATGGAGCACAGTTTATTCAGTCTGCTTTTAATAAGCTTTCATCAATGCTTCACCTGGAATCAGTTTTTGGCCATGGTGTGAAAATCTGGCTACTTCTCGGATGTGGCTACTATTCTGACAACTCTAACGGTCAATGTCTGTGCACTGCACTGTTTCACATGATAACATATTAGAACAGAATCTCTATACATTATAAATATATTTGTAAGATGGAATGTCAAAAATGATTACATTATTGAACATTTGGAAAATGGCATTGCAACATAGTGGTATAACTCATTGTATTGTGGCTGGGTGAAAGTTGTCCTCAAAGTACAAAGGTGCGATTTCATCAGTAACTTCCACAATCCACATAGTTATGCTGCTATGCAGTATTCTTACTACTAGTGGTGCTCTATATGTCGTTGGGCCACTCAATCACAACCTTCTTTAGATACCTGTACATATGTAAGCTCACTCAATCACAACCTTCTTTAGATACCTGTACATATGTAAGCTCACTCAATCACAACCTTCTTTAGATACCTGTATATATCATATGTAAGCTCACTCAATCACAACCTTCTTTAGATACCTGTACATATGCAAGCTCTTCTGTTAATCGCACCCTAATGTACTCAGGTTGCTTAAATAGCAGCTAAAAAGTTAATCCACATGGTTTTATCACCACCATTGAAAAAATTACTGCACTGACATTCCTCAGAGCTGTATCATTACACCTCACACACAACTAAAGATATGCTGGGGGTGTGTTCTTTTCCTGCTGTCGTCTGTGGCTCTGACACCAGAACAGACTCCGGTATTATCGTTGGGTTTGAACTTTGTTCCGGATCAGGACTTTGATTTATTTTCAGCTATTATGGATACAAATAAATTTATCAGGAATTTGACTATCAAAAAACATTTTCTAAGTGGGGAAATTTCTGAGGAAGAACTAAACTATGAGGAGACGGTTTCTGTACACAAAGTGGAAAATGAATTTTTACACATGGATTTTGGGGATCAAGTATCACTAATTACACTACAGGATCTGAGTTCGGACATTATACCTGACTCAGATAGAATTAATTTTTCTCGGGATTTCAATATCAAAAACCCATATTACTATCCAATTCAGGAGAGATCAGAGTGTATGGACCGCTTTCAAGAGGGTGTAGAGAGGGAATTAAGAGAACTATATAACAACAATAAAAGTAACCCTAATAGATGCAAAAACATACCCAGAAAACTCCAATATGCTATAAAAGAACTAAAAGATATGAAAAATCTTACTATTAAAATGTCGGATAAAGGAGGTGTGGTTGTAGTATTAAATACAAGTGATTACCACAATAAAATGTTGGAAATGCTAGCTGACCAAAAAATTTACAAAAAACTAAAACCCAATCCTACTTAGGAAATTATGAAAAAAAAGGGATGTGATTATTATGGAGGGATTAAGCTTAGCAGTGATAAACAAAAAACAAATGGAATATCTTAAGGTAGAAAATCCGATTCTCCCCATCATATATGGGGTACCTAAAATACACAAGACAGAAGGTATTCCCCCAATGCGACCTATAGTGTCCGGAATTGGATCTTGCAATGAGAAACTCTGCCAATGGGTAGATTCCCTATTACAGCCTCTTGTAAAGCGGGTCCCAGGGTATATCAAAGACTCTAAAGAGATTTTGAGAATAATGGACAATAAAATTTGGCAGGCTAATTTTTACTGGCTGAGTTGTGATGTCATATCACTCTACACCAGTATTCCACATAATCTGGCAATACGAGCAATACAATATCATCTCGTCAAATTTAGTAATTACTCTATGGATTTGATTCAGTATTTGCTGATGGTAGTTCAGTACTTATTAACGAATAATTTTTTTTTGTTTGATGGACAATTTTACATGCAGCAATCTGGAGTACCGATGGGTGCTAAATATTCACCCTCTCTTGCAAATTTGGTTATGTCATTCTGGGAAATGGAGTATATTTTTTCAGTGACCAATCCATTTCTGGATCAGGTCAGGTGGTATGGCAGATACATAGATGATACCCTCATTATTTGGGGGGGTGATGTATCTGCCATACCACACTTCGTGGATTTTCTCAATGATAACGAGTATAATATTAGATTCACATACAAATTTGACAGTACCAATATCTCATTTCTGGATTTGGAACTTACAGGGCATATTAATTGTAGTGTTATTACTAAAACTCATCATAAACCAGTAAGGGGCAATACTATCTTACATGCCAGTAGTAGCCACAGTAAACATACAATAAAAGCCATTCCAGTGGGTGAGTTCACCAGAATAAAAATAAACTGTAGTCAAGAGAGGGACCTGAAAGGAGAGCTCGGACAAATAGAAAGAAAACTTAAAAATCGGGAATATCCCCAATGGACAATCAATCGGGCAAAGAAAATTGTAGAAAAAAAGGAACGTAAAGAGCTTATAACATCCAATAGCAATAGGAATTCGAATATGGTAAAAAAAAAACCTATACAGGTCCTTCTCAAAAAATTAGCATATAGTGTTAAATTTCATTATTTACCATAATGTAATGATTACAATTAAACTTTCATATATTATAGATTCATTATCCACCAACTGAAATTTGTCAGGTCTTTCATTGTTTTAATACTGATGATTTTGGCATACAACTCCTGATAACCCAAAAAACCTGTCTCAATAAATTAGCATATCAAGAAAAGGTTCTCTAAACGACCTATTACTCTAATCTTCTGAATCAACTAATTAACTCTAAACACATGTAAAAGATACCTGAGGCTTTTATAAACTCCCTGCCTGGTTCATTACTCAAAACCCCCATCATGGGTAAGACTAGCGACCTGACAGATGTCAAGAAGGCCATCATTGACACCCTCAAGCAAGAGGGTAAGACCCAGAATGAAATTTCTCAACAAATAGGCTGTTCCCAGAGTGCTGTATCAAGGCACCTCAATGGTAAGTCTGTTGGAAGGAAACAATGTGGCAGAAAACGCTGTACAACGAGAAGAGGAGACCGGACCCTGAGGAAGATTGTGGAGAAGGACCGATTCCAGACCTTGGGGAACCTGAGGAAGCAGTGGACTGAGTCTGGTGTGGAAACATCCAGAGCCACCGTGCACAGGCGTGTGCAGGAAATGGGCTACAGGTGCCGCATTCCCCAGGTAAAGCCACTTTTGAACCATAAACAGCGGCAGAGGCGCCTGACCTGGGCTACAGAGAAGCAGCACTGGACTGTTGCTAAGTGGTCCCAAGTACTTTTTTCTGATGAAAGCAAATTTTGCATGTCATTCGGAAATCAAGGTGCCAGAGTCTGGAGGAAGACTGGGGAGAAGGAAATGCCAAAATGCCTGAAGTCCAGTGTCAAGTACCCACAGTCAGTGATGGTGTGGGGTGCCATGTCAGCTGCTGGTGTTGGTCCACTGTGTTTCATCAAGGGCAGGGTCAATGCAGCTAGCTATCAGGAGATTTTGGAGCACTTCATGCTTCCATCGGCTGAAATGCTTTATGGAGATGAAGATTTCATTTTTCAGCACGACCTGGCACCTGCTCACAGTGCCAAAACCACTGGTAAATGGTTTACTGACCATGGTATTACTGTGCTCAATTGGCCTGCCAACTCTCCTGACCTGAACCCCATAGAGAATCTGTGGGATATTGTGAAGAGAAAGTTGAGAGACGCAAGACCCAACACTCTGGATGAGCTTAAGGCCGCTATTGAAGCATCCTGGGCCTCCATAACATCTCAGCAGTGTCACAGGCTGATTGCCTCCATGCCACGCCGCATTGAAGCAGTCATTTCTGCCAAAGGATTCCCGACCAAGTATTGAGTGCATAACTGAACATTATTATTTGATGGTTTTTTTGTTTGTTATTAAAAAACACTTTTGATTGGATGGGTGAAATATGCTAATTTATTGAGACAGGTTTTTTGGGTTATCAGGAGTTGTATGCCAAAATCATCAGTATTAAAACAATAAAAGACCTGACAAATTTCAGTTGGTGGATAATGAATCTATAATATATGAAAGTTTAATTGTAATCATTACATTATGGTAAATAATGAAATTTAACACTATATGCTAATTTTTTGAGAAGGACCTGTATATGCTTTCAATTTAGTCCTCAATTTAATAAAATCAAAAATATTATTCATAGACATTTACCAATTCTGTATGAGGACCCACAGCTATATGGTATATTGAACTCCGGTGTCAATGTGGTATCAAGGAGAGCACCGACTATCGGAAATCAAATAGCCCCTAACATATTTTGCTCAGAGACAGTTAAATGTCCAAAAACATGGTTAAATTATCCGGGTTTTTATAAATGCGGTACAAATAATTGCAGTACGTGCAAATATGCCCTAGTAGCTAAAACGTTCCACAATGCAGAAGAAACAATTGAATTTAATGTTAAACACTATATAAATTGCAATTCTACTAATATAGTATATAAAATCAATTGTAGGGAGTGTGAATTATCCTATGTGGGATGTACAAAGAGAAAACTGAAGACGCGCATTCGGGAACATTTATATGATATAAATACTATACAGGGCTCGAATAGGAACATGTCAGCAGTCTCCAGACACTTTGTGACTCACCATGCACGAAGCACTATTAACTTTCAGGTTCAGGGCATCGAACAGGTTAAAGTGCCTCTTCGCGGCGGAGATTCCAGGAGGCGTCTACTCACGCATGAAGCGTACTGGATATTTCATCTGAACACCCGATCCCCCCGGGGACTTAACAAACGTAATGAAACTATGTTACATTATTGTTAAATGAGTATGGCCAAATAAGAAGTGATTATTTTATTGTATTTTGATGTATGTATAATGATTTTAATTATAATTTGTCTAAAAGTATCATGTGATTTAGTTAGGCAATCTGGTTGGTGGATTTCCCACATATAGGACAGCTAAACCAGATTAGGATATGGCTATGAAAAAGATCGTCAGATCGAAACGCGTTGCCATATAGCCCCTCACGTGCAGGGGCACCCACCCGGAGGGAGTTTGGTTATTCCATGTCTGTGGATTTTATCGTTTTTGGAATCTAATAAAAATTACCGAATTTTAGGAGCTGGATCTCAATCCCTTTTTTTTTCTTTGGAGGACTTGTTCGTTTACCTGCAACGGAGATCCGTGCACCTGTGATCGTCATCGGTGAGCTGGCTTATTTCTTTTCTCTTAGTGCCTGCATATGATTGGTCAGCATTATACAGGGAGAAGAAGTACACGCCCCCAGTGAAAACTGTGTGATAACACCCACCGCTTAAAACAAAGTACCTCATTAGATGCCAAATACTTTGATTGCTAATATCTCTGCAACAGGAAGGTGATATTTAAAATCCCAAAAAATCAAAACATAAAAACAACAAAACAATTGTTTCATTCCGCTGTGCAAAAACTATTACATCGTGTGTCCAGTTTAACATGAAAAATTTGTTGAAAGTCAAAGGGCTTCATACAAAACACAGACTCAATGATTTTGCTGGTATTTTCATTTTATTATTTCAGAGGCAAATGCTGGATAAAGGTGCAGAACTGTGCTACCAGTTTTGTACCAACAAATACCATACACAATATACATTGCAGATTTTTTGTTTTATTTTCTAGTACTAGTAAAGTCAGTAACATAGACAAACCTAAAAGCAGATTATGACATGGAAAATAGAGTGCAAAAATAAAATCCATGAATACTGAGTCACCCAATCTGCTCCCGTAGTTATCATTACCACCAAAGTTACAAGAATACATGATTCTCCACACTACAGGGTCAGTGGTTAAAGATATTACATAGTATGTTCATGTGCATAAATGGCTTTGTTGTCTTTATTCTACACAAACCCTCCAATTACACAATTGCCACATACCGAGTTCTCCTTTTTCTTGTGTATACCACTATCTACTTGCATCCATTATTGCATGACATGCTACTATGGATGACCACGAGGCACAGTAATTTACAAAAGGGAGATGTTTTGTTAGTAGTGTGATTAAAAAGGTCATCCAGAATTGCAAAGTCATCATTGCTTTCTGCTATAAACAGCACACATCTGACCATGGTTTATGTGTGATATTGAAGCTCCGCTCCACTGAATTGAATTGGGATGTGATGCAATACCATACACAACCTGTGGACAGGTGTGGCACTGTTTTCAGATGAAAGCAGACGTTTTTCCTAATCCTGGACAACGCCATGTAAGCACGAGGCAGCCATATTGTGGAAATGTAAAGAGCCCTAAAATTCCAATATACACTGAATGTCATGGCTTTTAGTGAGTTCATTAGTTCTTATAGTGCCTAATATTTGGGCCACTTTCTTCTGCCTTCAGTCACACACAGTGGCTCTCTCTGCATTGTTAGATTCTACCACCAATCTTTTTATTATGTTTTTAACACTTTTGACTAGTTTAACGGTAGACATCTGAGGTTTTGTATATTGTTACCATACCAGTATGGGGGTATTTTATATAAAGGAAGATTCCAGTCAAAAGTTAAAAAAAAACTAAAAAAAATTAATTTACAATGTAACGTTTGCATATGTTCTATAGATATCTATGTGTGCATTGTAAAATCTCTATTCACTGTTAGGCCGGGGTCACACTTGCGAGTGCAATGCGAGAAACTCACACGAGTCTCTTGCCTCAATACCCGGCACTACCGCTGACACTCGGGACCCGAGCGTGCGGCTGCATGGATTTCTATGGAGCTGAACGCTCTGGTCTGAGTGCCAGGTATTTCTGCGAGAGATTCGTGCAAGTTTCTCGCATTGCACTCGCAAGTGTGACCCCGGCCTTCTAGTGTATCTTCTACATTGTCGCAGCTTGTGGCACACACCCTACACATCAGTAGGAAGTAGAATCATCTACCTGCTATGCCCTGTCCAGGGCTGGTTTCACAAGTGTGAATTTTACGGTCTGTGATAAGACATGGGTCTTCTAACCCAAACTTACAGGAAATATGTCAGCAAGTTTTTGCTATGTAATCCAACAGCAGCATGAGGTAGGGACAGAGACACTAATTCCAGCACTTAGTGTATTGGGTGCAGCAGATATGATAGTCAGAATTTTCTATGTCGCAGGTTTAGCAGAGTTTAGAATGTTGTAAGCCCGCTAGACCACTGATTAGCAGCTTTCAGTGTACGCTGTATATTGCCAGAAAGCTGCTAATCAGTGCTGGGGTTATGGCTGGACCAGAAGGCACAAGGCCAGTTGTCCTGCAGTGATAATCTTCTGCTGATAAAACATTATTAAGATAAGGATGGAAACAGCAAAACAAAGCCTAGTATGTAACACATCCCTGGAATTGGGGTCTCGTCCCCTATATTATGGGGTTGTTCGATTACATAGCAAAAACCTGGTGCAGATTCCCTTTAACAGCCTCATAAGCATATACAAGGATGTTGAGTTTAGGTCAAAAGACCCCTGACCAATCCAGAAATTGGGTCAACACAAAAACTGTGAAATTTGGAACTTATGATACCAGCATAATTAAAACCACCATGTTTTATTGAACACTGTCAGGGTTTGATTTTGTGGTTATTATCTGCACATTTTTTTTGCAGATCAAACATATTTTTTAAATGTTCCATCTGTAATAATGTTGGCCAGTAACTGAACATGCACAGTTTTGCCACAGGGTAATCAATTAAAAAAAAAGAGAAAGATAAGATTAATAGATTATTATTAAACAATTCTGAGTGTCCTATAGGGAAGCCTGAATGTAAAACTAGGAAAAGACTGGAATCTTTCTTTCATACGTGTCATGAGCAGCCTCTACATCTCACACACATTATCTCATGCACATAAGACTATCAGTTTTGAAGGCCACAGCTGAAATTTTCAATTAAAAATCCTGTTAACAATATTTCCCTTTTAGGCCACAATGCACCTTCGGGTATATTTACAAGACGTTTATGACAAAAACACAAGGCTAAAACCTGCATATACAAGACCCGTCTGTATGTACAAAACTATCCCACACATTCAAGTTCCATCTTCCACTCTTCTGTTAGGAACGTTTTTTTTTTCCCATCACCCGTAAGAATACACAATACAATCAGGGGGTTGACCAGATGACCACTTGGTATCAGTTACATATCGGAAACAATGTATCAGTGTATTTATGAGGTTCACATTGAAAAGGGCCCCGAGTAATGGGGTTTAGTAGGAATACACAGACCGATAATCTTCCAATGCTGGGTGAACATACAAAAAGAGCGCTCTACTATACGAATCGACAAGCGTCCAATCCCCGCAGCGGAGCACCATCATAGGAACCGTCTACCCAGATCCCACTACATCAACAGTCTCTAGGTTGACACTGTACAAATGTAAGAGTAATATGAAAAGTTCAGAAGGATATTTTGGAAAAGCATATAAAGTTGATTTTTTTTTCTAGCCCAAGTGCCAAAGAATTCGGTTTTGCTCACGTTTTACAGTTCATTTTCTAATTTTAATTCCATAAAGCTAAATTTATTAGACATCAGCTAAAAAATAATAATAATAATAATAATAAAAAAAAAGGTCCACAGACTTTGTCAGGCAATGAATTGGGATGCAGTGGTATCGGAGTCAGTGCCTGGTCCACTCAGTGCCTGGTGCCATGACTTCTGAAATAACATAGGGCCCATTAGTCTGTAGCGGTCCTAACCTATACAAGCAATATGTCCCATAATTATATACATACAATAAATATTCTTTATAATAAAGTAAAATATATATATATATATTTATATAGCTATATATAGAGAACGATATGTTTTGTACACTTTGCAAAAGGACTGTGGCAGGTAGGCATTACCCTGGCACGATATATATATATACATAGGATATAGCTGAAGGGCTAAGGGAATGCTATTTAGAGGTGGTTATTGCTTTAAAAAGAAAATGCAGCTTAAGCTTGGAGGGATGCTGCAGGCGTTCATTGCCAAAAATGATCATTAGATAAACCATTAAGTTAACTGAATGATAAAGATCAGTCATTTCACGGATGATTTTGGTGCTACAGTCCTTCATAAGCGACTTCCTAAGGAGATATGGTGACCACCATGACGGTGCTAAATTCTTCTAGCAGATTCTGGTGATTCTCTTGCAGATTCTTGGATATGTCATTAAATATATCAGAATATTCTGCAATGGTTAGATTAGCCATTTACCAAATTGGTAAAAACTGCTTTTTGCGTAAATGCCGCAATGCATCTCCCGTTCCGTGGTCTTCTCTTCACTGCCTCTATGGTTCTATTGAGCGTGGAGAGGAGAACTGGAGACATCTTCTGGCATCAGGTGGGAGCGGTGGAAGCTATGCCTATATTACAACTAGGCTCTGTGTAACCTTGCCGCGGTGGCTGCCTGAGCTGTAGGAAAAACGGGAAGAAAAGAGTTACTGAATTTGTGAGATAGGAGAAAAGAAGAGAATAAATAGTTAGGAGAGAAGGTAAGGAAGGAGAGAAAAATGTAAAGGTCATCGTACAATAGGGATAAGTAATGATGGAGAAGAAATTTACAGAGGCATAGGGAAATGTTCATTTCTTCATGACATATTCATACAGTGTATTAATATTGTACTGCGGTTTAGTTTATTATGTGGACTGCGACAAACGTATGATTTATAAAAATTAAACCCAGTGGGTCTCGATTAGAAAATGCTCTAAATTGTCTCGTTCACAGCAACCAGAGTTCTGCCTCAGTTTCTTCAATTGGTAGCACATATAGGGCTGATCATCAACTGGTTAAGATGTAAAGGGGTTTTACACAACTGTAATAATGATGGCCCATCCCTAGGATCGGTCATGTACAGAGTTGAGCAAAAAGCTTTGAGCTGCCCTGGTCCAGCTTCTATATTGGTGCTCCATGTCAGCGGCACCAGGGTAGTGTTCACTTCTGCACCCGGCACCTGTAGTGTATAATCTGCCACATCACGATGTAAGTGCGTAATATCGTATGACCACAATGTCATGACTTGCTTTATGATATTGCAAGTACTAGCACCCGGGATGCCGGACTGAGAATGCTATGGCATGGAGTGAAGTCTATTGACTAGACCTCACTCAACTTCATCATGTAGCAGCGCCAAGTGAGAGCAAGAGGTGCACAGGCTGCCTGGCTGAGCATGCCGGGCACAGAAGTGAAATACAATATGGACCCCGGACCAGGGCAGTGAGAATCGAGTCATGTATATAGAATATAATGACTCCCTTTTTTCATCTTCATCGATCAGCTTTTTGAAGAAGCTGCACCTTAAGTTATACAGCTCCATACATTGTGGGCACAGAGCTGTGCAGCTTCTCGTGCCCTGATACCCCCTCAATTACCTAATCAAGGTAGTTTTAGTAGTCGGACCCCCATGATCTTATATTGATGACCTACTCTACAGATTGTCCTTAGATATTAAAACTCCTCTAACTCATTAAATATAGATCTGAATGGAAAGTTATTGGCTCCAAAGCTAACTAAAAATGGAGTTGTCTGCTGCTGAATCTATGGGTCCATACGTTGTAGTAGACTCGTGTCCCCCTTGAGAATCCTACAGCTCCCTGGTGTGCCAGTCTCTTACAATAATGCTAATGTGCTATATTCTTCCCTGCTATAAGCGGATTATAACTGCTCACATCAGTACTTACATATCAGCTCTATACTGCGCTCATGATACATCTGATCTATGTAGAATACAAGGCCACCACTGACACCTGACCATTTGCCAGAACCACTGTCCATTTCACGTTTAGTCCTTAATATCTTGTACTAGCCTTAATGGATTGCTATCATCTACCATAAGACAGTGAACCAGTCCTGCATACACTGCCGACCTATTTGCTGATCTCCGAAACTATAAACCGTGCTTCTTAAATCGATTTTCAAAACGCTTTCAGCCCTGTTTTTTGTTTAATAGCCGTCGGAGACATACATGAAGGGGAAGTAGCTTCTTACACTGTGGCTCAGACACACATGATGTTCGGCCCGTATTCCCCCGCGCTGTCGCTGCTGGTGCTGCCGCCCCCTAGAGCCGAGTGCTCAGGAGAGGAGGGGAGGGTCTGAGGAGCTGGGGACGTGGGAGACGTAGGGGGGCTCGGGGTGGCACACATAGCTGGAAACAGAAAATGAGAATGAGATGGTGCGGCGGGCATGGAGGGGTTAATGCATGTATTTATCTCTAGGCTAGGAAAAACGGGAATTGACATCTTATGCTCTATTCACAAAAAACCTACCAGAACAAGATGCCAGAACGACAGACAGTGACGATAATAAGGTACGTCTTATTGCCGGGAAGTAACCAAGTGACACTTCCCAAGCATCTATTTCCTACAATTACCACTGAAATGTTCTCTGCAGGTCATGTTATAGGAAATGGTTAGATAAATAACACAAAGGGTGCGATCATTAAGCAGAAGCATAATGTGATCCAACAAGACACTTGATTAGAGAAGATTATTATATGACAAGTACTGAGGGAGACTCAGCTGCTTTAATCTTATCAAATGGTAATGAGTAATATTATTATTATTAGTCATCACTTCTTTCATAGAAAATGAGAAGATTCCAGACACATCTACGACTGTAGTGACTAAGGTCTCCGTCAGTCACTCTACAAATCTGAAGTATGAATCATTGGAACAGAGATCAAATACTTTTGTACTTGGACGCTACTTTAAGAGACTGGGGACAATTTATTGCTCTACTTCGGTTAAGCCTAAAAAATATTTTTTCCATTGGGTTTAATAAAATATTTTGCACCACATGCCGTCCAGAGCCTCTGCAGGCTGCAGAATGAGTTCACTGAGAATCTGTCAGTGAGATCATTCAGATGAGAGCTACCATCATTCTGTCGGTCTCGTTCTGTGCTCCTCTCAGACCACATTAAAGGTAAATGTTCAGGGAAACAATGAGCCTGTGAAAGGAGGACGGTGCAACATTTTTAACGAAACCCATCTGCAAAAAAATAATTTTCCGCAAATCAGAACTATTTCAGCAATGTTTCCAGTTTTACTCAAGGGTTTGTGCCATTCTATAGGAAAAAAAAATTACAGCCAAAGTTGCTGCAGCTGATACCAGAAGGTCTCCTCGTCACCCGAGTTCTTGAGAGATAATGAGACCACGTCTGTAACAAAGGGAAAGCTATTTTGGAGAAGAAGGATACTCAGGAACATCTCCAGGCCAGGCTCGTGATAAAGAAATGAAAGCCAGCGGCCTGTGTCACCATCTCACCCTCTCCGTCCGTATAAAAGTCTTATTACGGTACATTGTTCCGCTTGCGGCTGAATGTAGAGGCTGGTTTAATAAAGCCACATGCAGCATTTGAACACATCTGAAGCAATCTATAATAAATATTCACACTTCAGTATGACTGCGACTCATGTCTATGATTTATCAATGTATTATTCATCTAAAGAACGACATTTAGGCCGGCTCTAAAGAAGACTTTCCATCTGTCCCCACGCTCTTCACAGTTTGAGCTGCCCTAAGTAGCATTATTTTATCCGTGTCCTTACAGCATCATTGTAATTCTTGTGATCTGATGAATTACTGCTCTTGTGGAGAAGTGCGGCATTGCTTACCAGACAGGAGGCGGCCACGACGAGAGGCTTCCGCTGCCAGAGCGCAGGACAGCTCAATGCGCTTCTCCTGCTCCTGAAGCTGAGATTCAGGATCTGGAGGCAACTCCATCTCAGAGTCACTTAAAGGAATAACATTCTGCAAACTTAGGAATGGACAGAGAAGACATTTTAACACATGAAAAAGTAAGATCGAGCGCTCAGGTCAGTCTTTAGTTTTTTCCAACACCGTGTCCAGATTAATTTAAAGGACGATATAATCTGCCTCCAGAACTTATTTTAAATGAAAGGGGAGTTACCAGTGTGAAACATGTACATTAGGAGAGCAGACTGTCAGTCGTTACATGTCTCACACTAGTAACACCCCGTTTCATTTAAAATAAACCCTGGAGGCAGATTCTCAGCGAGATCTATGCCTAGCCAATAGCTCTTAAAAGTTAATTTACAGATTTTCAAAAATGTTAATAAAACATCATTTTGCAGATATCAAGTAATCATTTTATTCAACTTTCTATGACCTGCTTGCACATATAGACGGCTTATGAGAGCTGACAAAGATTTTCCTGGCCAAAAAAATCACTTTTATATTAGTTAGGTCTTCTGTTTAGGGGACAATGAAACTTGATTGGATTTCAGATAAAGCATTCCTCATCTTTTACCATTACATTGCTTTCATAAAAGTAAATGTAGGAAGAAAACTTCTTTAATGCATTGTCATTTTGTTATATTTATTTTAAGAAAGAAAACAGGTTTATTAGCTATGAACATGCCATAGGCCTGTTTCACACGTCAGTGTCTCCTGTACGTGTGGTGACAGTTTTCACACGAATCGGAGACATTTACACATGTAGACCCTTTCAAGTGAATGAGTCTGTGCACATGTCAGTGTGTTTCCACGGACCGTGTGTCTGTGGGCAAAATATGCTGACATGTCACAGCAGCACAGGCTACAAATCATCCCGCACACAGATGACATCCGTGTTTCATCAGTGTGACATGTACCAGTACCTGGAAAGCAGGGGAGCGTTTAACGCTGTTCCACGGTGTCGGGTGCTGAAGACCACTCTTATCATTCTCCCCTACTCTGCCGGTGATCAGCACCGTTCAGGTTAAAAACTATTTATCCCCAGACATGGATTATGGAGTGGAATAAAACATCGGACAGGTGAGAGATATTGTTGTTTTTTTTTTGTTGTTTTTTTATTACAGGAGATGTTGGCTTCAATTGAATGGGCGTTGCGTGAGTATAACTGTGTTTGTTAGTTTTAAATAAAAATGGAAAAGTGTGTTTTGTTTGTATTTCAAATAAAACACTTTATACTTGCTGTGTGCTTATTTACAATACAACTATAGGATTAGTAATGGACCGGTGTCTTATAGACTCCTCTCCACTATTAAGCCGTGGAATTGATGTCACCGGACAATACAAAGGTGACATCAACCCTACAAATATGAACCCCACTTACCACCGCCACAGGGCAAGTGGGAAGACCCGGGCAAAGCGCCAGAATTGGCGCATCTAATCAATGTGCCTTTTCTTGGTCAGCTGTGGGCTGCTATTTTTAGGCTGAGGGGAGGGCAATATCCATGGACCCTTACCAGCCAGAGAATACCAGTCCCCAGCTGTCTGCTCTAGCAAGGCTGGTTGTCATGATAACTAGCCTGGCTAACGCTGACAGCTGAGGGTTTGAGCTTGCAGCTGTCAGTTTTGCCTGGCTGGTTATCAAAAATACAGGGGAACCCACGCCGTTTTTTAAAATCTATTTATTTGTTTACATAGCATGCGGTAGATGATGAATAATCCCATCAGCGACCGCCTGCTCTCACTGTTGTCAGCGGCAGCAGCTGTAGGCTGATGGGAGTAATAGTCAAATCAGTCGCCGCCTGCTGTCGCTGTTATCAGTTGAATATCTCTCAACATTCTCCCCTATAATAAATCCTACAGATAGGAGGTCCCTTCCAACTATAACATTCTATGATACTTTACAATAGAAAAATAGATAAAATATTTTAGACATTCTATGGACACTTTGAGGTTCAGTTTTTAACTGGAATGCATTTATATTTGCTTAAAAAAAGCATTTTGGTTAAAAAGTTTTATTAAAAATGTTCAACCATTGGCTTCTGCAGCTTCTATGAGTCACAGTACATAGCATCTCCAGAATACAATGAGAATGATAAAATTATACTGCATGGAGACAGAGGACAGACTTATCTGCTAGTGATCGTTCTGTGAACATCATTCTTCCTCAGCCAATGTAAAGAGGCGGGGAAACAAGCGTCGAACGACTTCAGAATTGTCGCGCTCATTTACCAGTCTGAACTCAGTGCATCTAAATGCAACCTAAATGTTTGAGTGTGTGATGGTGAAATATGTTAGTATTTAGAGCCTATCTTTAACCTTTGGACAAGGGCCCCACTCTGTCTAAACTGGCACTGACTACGGTATAAACTGCATAATAATCCAGAACCAGTACTGTGGCCGCTACACTTTTAAAGGACCGGAAATCAGAAGCTCAGTTCAAAATCTGGACCTAAGGATGGGTCATCAATACATATGCCAAGATAAACACCTTTAATGCACATGATGGGGGAGTGCTCCAGGTTGGGGTTTTTCTTCTTTGGAAGGTTGTTTTTTTCAGTCTATGTGGTTTTACTCTTGTAAACTGGAAAAGTGGTTCAGTAAAAAAAAAATAATTTAAAATACCTAATAAAAGCATTTCAGAAAAAAAATATCTCTAATGTCCATAGAATAAAATAGTAAATGAATATAAAAGGTAGATTTGACTAAATATGTCCAACCTTGATTTGGCGATAAGTGTTTTTATCCGTTCCACCTTCCTCTGCTTCTCTTGCAGCTCCTCTGGGCTAAGAGGACTCACGGGCTCCATATCAATGTAACGCTCTGGAATGAGCACCTTGTCTGGGGTGGAGAGCTGAGACATAGAGACGGACATACATAATGTGATACATACAGTGCAAATGATGCAGCCTCCGCATGATGTACAATGTGTCAGAGATGTGGCATGTTGGCAATGGCATGCACTGAGACCATAGTGACTTATATACAACATATGTGGAACACATATGGGGCTGTTTATGTTACACGTGTGTGCATGGTAAAGTGTGAAAATCTGATATAAAATTCAGGGAGTGGCACCTTGTCTGGTGTGTTGATCTGAAACACAGAGGGGAACAGTTATATTGGTCAAACAGGAAGAGGTTAACCAGAAAAAGAGATATAAGTTGTGAGACAAGAAGAAGAACGTAAGTGATGGGAACGTAGTGACTGAGGCAGGAAAATGGACAAAAGAAAAGAGGGGTAGGGATTATATAGGTGAGTTAAAGAAACGGGACTGCATTTAATGTTTGTATTTTAGTTAGTTACCTCTCTGTTGATATCAACATCAAAGACCGGAGGGTCCACCTCCATTTTACGGAGACGGGCGATTTCTTCTCGAGGGGATTCATACGATCTTTGGGGCTCTTGGGATCGGATAGCAGCTTCAAGGTCTGAGATGTCCACCTCATGAATGCTACGATGTCTCCGCACCTGGCACCAAGGAGTGATGTGTTGTGATTGATGCCAATGAGCTTCCCATAGAGGTGGAAAACGAATTTGTTTTGGCAGAACTAGGTAAGTTAGGCGTGACTCACCACTCGGTATGCGCTCGCTGGTTTTGGAGTACTGGGGTCTGTCTGCTGTCCAGATGGGAGCTGAAGACTTCGCCTCTTTTCTTTCATCGAGCCGCTCTGATGGCGCTTCATGCGATCGATCTGTTCCTCTACGCTCATTTTAGACTTCACCTCACTGGGAAACAGGGCACTCTTTGGTCGTTCCTATCAAACAAGTAAATATTTTAGCAATAAGGTATATTTCACTCAGAACAACTTAAAGAAGACCTGTCGCCAGTTCAAAAGTCGTCATCTTTTGCTCATATTTTAGTTTCATATTTGATTCCCGCTGCTTCCTTTAGTTGTCCATTTTTTATTTTTTAAATCTGACATACAGTTCCATAGATACGGGCCTTTTTATTTTGCACTACTTTTTATGGTCTTTACCAAGGGGGGCGTTCCTCACAGGGTAATAATACAACACAGCCTAAAGACACACCCATGGGAATTATATGAGCCAGAGCCCATTGCCAAAAATCTTAAAAACTAGCCCTGAATACAGAAAAGCCCATATCTCCGCAACCGTATGTCGGATTTAAAAAAAAGAAGAAGTAATAATTACTCAGGTAAGCAACGAGAATGAAATAGGAGCAAAATATTCACATTTTTGACCTGGTGATGGCCCCCATACACACTAGATGAAAGTTGGCCAAATCTGTAAAATTTGACAGGACAGTCAATCTAACAAATGATTTAATCTCTCCCCTGACAAATGACTTGAAAGAAAGATCTGGCAGTTAAAGTTGATCCTCTTGTTTTCAAGGGAAATAAGTCACTGCCAGAGGTGAATGGCAGTGGCCTTCTCCTTTTTTTTGATGCTTGAAAATACATGAACATTTGGTTAAGAGAAGCAGTAGTGTATAGGAGGGTGATAAACAGAGTACGGTAATCCTTTATCCAATGCCCTCAAGATTAGGTAAAATTATTCACACCCAGTGGTAGAGCAATGGCGTAAACACATAAATATAAAAAAGTCAATTAATTTTGGTCTTACCCGTGAGATTTGTCCATTTGGCGCATGGCTTCCCCCTCGTCTCACCACTGTTGGTTTTGGCATTGATCCTTCTTCACTGGGGGACTTCGTTCGTGGAGGGACAATTCCAACTAAAAAAACAGAGCTAATAAATAAGAGAATCCTACCAAATGGCTGTGCATTGCTAAGTCATGGTGAATAGAAGTTTTTCACCTTTATTGATGGCCTGTTGCTTCTCATTCTCTGGGTCTGGTTTTGTCTGCATGGAACTGACTCCTTCATTGGGGAGAGATGTTGAGAGGAGAGGTGACTCTCTCTTGTAGGACTCCAAACTTGGCTTCAGCTACAAAAATGTATCGGACATTAAAATTACAAATATTTGTGAGTGATGTGAAAAAAAATAAAAAGTAAGAAAAAAAAATAGGGAGAATTTTAAAAAAAATTATTGGACAGTCACAAATTTGCATAGCTTCCGTCACTATTTGTCACTAGACACTTAAAAAAGCATTTGTACAGGTGAGTGGACAAATTCTACATATATAAAATACTATAGAAAAAAAACCTTCCTGTTATTTTCTGAAAAGCAGCTTCAAAATAAAACCTAAAAGAAAACTAAAATGTTGATTGTAAATTACTATCACAAACTAGCACATACACACGAGGGGATTTTGACAATTTTGTGACACTGTTCACAAAATCAATTCTTAAAAGGGGTCATATATTTTTTAATTAACAAAGCTCTTTGTTCACAAAAAAAAAATTATAATATAAACCTTCAGAAATGTATAACAATTTATAGATTGGAGGTGTTTTAGCAGCAAAGTTTGGGTCACCATTCATTTCTGTGGGGTTCAGGTTCAAGTTCGGGTACAGTTCTGGGTCCACTCATCCCGATTTACTGGTCCTCTAGTGACAATCTCCTGCTGATAAAAGTTATTTTATCAAATCTACAGCAAGCAGCCCAGTAAGTGACACATCGCTACAATGAGGGTCTCGGTCTCTTCCATTAGTCTGCTCTCCAATTAGCTAGCAAAGTCATGAATAAACATTCCCTTTAAGGGCATACTCAGGAGTGGTAATGTACATACATTTCCTGGACCTAGTCATGGCAACCAAAACGAGAGCAGCCATTGCTTTCACTGCTGGCTATATGGAGAAGACGCGAACATGAGCTTTATTTATTAATAATATACAACCCCATTAACAGTAAGGGTAAAATATTGCATTGCAGAAAAAAAAGTGAGAAAATTATGTTTCGTTTCACTTTTTTTCCAGGAACTGTGACACACTTGTCCATTAAATGTGTCACGTGATCAAGAGTGGAACGGTTTCTGTGAAAAGGCAGATTGTATTTTCTAGGGCGAAACACCCCTTGAAAGATATGGAATATGGAGGTATTCTTTCAGTAAGTCGTGTGAATAATGTTTAGTGATGTTAGGAAACACGTCATGTCACTGTAATATGCGTCACTCCACGCTAGCATGGCTTCTACCTGCTGTTGCGTGGATTTCTGTGCGTGGAGGAACAATTTTCTTGTGGATTCTAGTCCACTGAATAAACGTGAAGGTGTCTTCTTTGCATTATGACATGCACCTTAAACAATCCCCATTGTTACCCTCCATTGCCTCTAGTTACCTCACTGTGATGTGGCCAGCAGGGAGAGATAGGGTAAGGCCACGGCTGGAAGCGGCCCTCCCCTGGGGGTGGAGGGACAGCTGGAGGAGAATCCAGGGGGGTGTACGAAAGAGGGAGAGGGGGCCGAGGGGGGCCCGAGTCCTGAGCAGAGAGGAAGCCAGAAAGCATTAGCAGCCAGGGTTGGGGTAGGGGAAAAAGAGCAGGAAATATTGATAAAAAGGCAAAAGAAAGATATAGCAGGAAACAGGTTCACCGGTGAATGGTTTTATATAAGAAAGAGCAATTGCAGAAATCATTTTGGATTTGGAAATAGTAAACAACGAGAGGGAAGAATTCAGTCACATATAAATAAAGCTTAAAGAGAATCTGTCAGCAGGATTAGCACTGCTAAGCTGCCTAAACGGACAGGCTCGGACTGGCCCATAGGGTAACAGGGGAATCCCTCGGTGGGCCCCTGTGCAGATCTGGGCCCCAACCACACCGTATGGGCAGTACTTGGCATAATTCACTTGTTTCACTCTGTACAGAAAAAAGCAGCATCTCATCATTCATTAATCAAACTATTCAGTTTATTATTATATAGAGATATAGGTAAATTTGTGAACGAGGGTAGTGTGATATTTGTATGCAAATGGGCCCCCTAAGTCAGTGTTACTGGTGGGCCCTTGGCACCCCAGTCCAACACTGTATACAGACATGGAGGTCATAAAAAATGAATAAAATGATACCTTCATATCTGTAATCCAATGACTGACCGTCTGTCCTCCTGATCTACATGGCTCACCCCCCTTTCATTTACAATAATCTCTGGAGGCAGATTATCAAGGATATTTGATTCCGGCCCATAGATCTTAACAGCTCATTCACATATTGAAAAAACTTGGATTTCTCAGGAATAAAACATCGGATTGCATATATCAGGGGACCATTTTATTCAATTTTCTGTCACCTATATGACAATATAGACAGCTTAGGAGGATTGGTCCTACTGACAGATTCCCTTTAAAGGGTTAGTCCTGCCCCACTCATTTCTGCTGTATCAAGCAAGACTAACCCCAAATTTTAGGTTAATGAGAAGTATTGAATTTTCCTTTGTGATACACATTTTTCCACAATTATTAGTTGTCAGTAAGTAGAACACTGTTTACATTCAGAGTTTAAAAATATTTTTGGTCCAACCCCCTATACAAAGCTGCTGGTATTGTTAAAAGGAAATCATCTTCAGAAAATGAGCAATTGCTTAAATCAGGTTTTGTGTTACATGTATTAAAAAAAAACATGTTTGCAATATTTTTTTTGTTTTACATATCACAAACTATATTAAAAAATAAAAATGTAAATCTTAAAATTTTCACACTGGATTGGACACAGGGACTTTCTTAGACTTATACTTCCTTGTGTTTCAGGAAACAACACATGTACATTAGTCACAATGGTCAGACCCTGACCCTGTCTTTTGTATTGAAGTGTCTACCCATGCCAAGGTCATTATGAAGAGGGGGTGGGGCGGTGCAGGGTCAGCTGTGATATCTCCTATTGTGATTGGTGGATTTTGTGTTACCAGCTCTAAATAGAGGTGCTGCCTGTAATCCGGCCTCTGATAACATAGAGTCTTGATGAGTACCATTCTTAAAAGGACAGGAAGAAAGTCTAAAAAATTGCCAAGAACATTTGTAAAAAATACATGTAACACAGAAACCTGATTTAATCAATAGGTAATTTTCTGATAACTTCCCTTTAAGATGCCAGGTTTGAAATTAGACTTAAGGTACCTTCACACTGACCAACTTCACAACGACATCGCTAGCGATCCGTGACGTTGCAGCGTCCTGGCTATCGATATTGTTGTGTTTGACACGCAGCAGCGATCTGGATCCTGCTGTGACATTGTTGGTCGGAGCAGAATTTCCAGAACTTTATTTTGTCGCTGGATCTCTCGCAGACATCGCTGAATCGGCGTGTGTGACGCAGATTCAGCGATGTCTAAACTGGTAACCAGGGTAAACATCGGGTTACTAAGCGCAGGGCCGCGCTTAGTAGCCCGATGTTTACCCTGGTTACCAGCGTAAACGTAAAAAAAAACAAACACTACATACTTACATTCCGGTGTCTGTCCTCCGGCGCTCTGCTTCTCTGCACTGTGGAAGCGCCGGCCGGCCGTAAAGCAGATTACAGTGGTGACGTCACCGCTGTGCTTTACGGCTGGCGGTCACAGTCAGTGCAGGAAAGCACAGCGCCGGAGGACAGACACCGGAAGGTAAGTATGTAGTGTTTGTTTTTTTACGTTTACTCTGGTAACCAGGGTAAACATCGGGTTACTAAGCGCGGCCCTGCTCTTAGTAACCCGATGTTTACCCTGGTGACCAGGGGACTTTGCATAGTTGGTCGCTGGAGAGCTGTCTGTGTGACAGCTCTCCAGCAACCACACAGCGACGCTGCAGCGATCGGGATCGTTGTCTAGATCGCTGCAGCGTCGCTAGATGTGACGGTACCTTTACACATTCCATTATATATAACACTTTTATCTCTGCCTAGAATCTTTGTCTCGGCCACCCCTAGGTCAGCTTATCTCCAGAGATAAACAAAGGACTGGGCATTTAGGGTATGTGCACACGTTCAGGTTTTTTCACGTTTTTTTTCAAGTTTTTTCGCGATAAAAACGCATTACAAACTGCAGACATATGCATCCTATCATTTAGAATGCATTCTGCAATTTTTGTGCACATGATGCGTTTTTTTTCCGCAAAAAAAAAACGCATTGCGGTAAAAAAAGCAGCATGTTCATTAATTTTGCGGATTTTTCACGTTTTTACCGCTATTCTATGCATTGGGAAAAAACGCAAAAAAAAAACGCATGCGGATTTCTGGCAGAAATGTCCGGTTTTTGTCAGGAAATTTCTGCTAGAAAATCCTGTCGTGTGCACATACCTTTAAGATCAGTTTCTTCCCCTCCTTTGTTGAGGACTCCTATAATTACGAGATGGGTCTAATCTAATGAATGGGTTTAGCCTCTCAATGTAAAGAACAAATGTTTCTATTCACTGTCAGCAAGCACAGATCTAAAAAAAAAAGGTTACATGTAAAGTATATGAGAGGGTTAAATTGCTACAAGAGTTTACATCTGCACTACTGATATAAATCAAGACTTCATTTTCCCTGATACACTCATATATTTAAGAAATGAGTTCCCGCTGAAATAATTAGCAATGAAATACATGGGATCAGTCTGAATTAACTAGGCGAATGGTCCAATGTCATATAGGAAAGGATGACATAGCATTGGAGAGAACACACAGGTGCTGTAATAGTAACTCTGTGCTGCCCTCTGGGGGTGAAGGCCATGAACAGCAGCAGGTCCTGCTAAATGATTAGCACAGGTATAAAATATTAAATAAATTCACTTACTTCACTTGTAGTATGCTTAGTAGGCGATCCCTGAGATCCTGAGATGAGAGAGAATGGGCTGAGGGGGCTGGTGAGACTGGCGGAGCTCAATGGGCTGGCGGGACTATTAGAGGTAAATGTTGTTGAAGGCCCTGCAACTACTATAGGAGAGGACACAGATCAATGACGGAAAAAAGTAAGGACATGTAGAGGGAACGTGTAAATACGCAATCTTATCATTGGTAATGTGACTACTAATTCTTTAGAGGGAACCAGACAGTATGCTGGTACTGCTCAAGCCAAGGGCAGATGAACCAGACACTCGCTGCTCTATTAAAGCCGTGTGTGCAGTTCTGTGAAATGTCGGTGGTGGAAACTATCCGGATGACTAGTCCAAGAGGCCGGTCCTTCTCTTCCTATCTGTATGTATAGAGAGATGTCAGTGTAGGAGATCATGGCGGGGACCTGCCTCTTGGACGCACTGTTGCCAACAACTTCACAGTGTTCTGGCTGCAATAGTGCAGCGAGTGCCTGTGGTTCTGGCAGTAGGAATCTCCCGTCAGGTTCCCTTTACTTAGGATCCTCCTTTCCACAATCTGACTTTTTAGGTGGGATTATTACCATATCCCCTATAAACAGCTGGAACTCAAACTCACCTCTGTGTTTGGCCGTGTCTGTCCCCCTGGAGGGGTTATTTTTCCTAAGGCCTTCCATGACATCTTGAATCCTCCAGATTTCCCTTTGAATGTGTCTATTCATCAATTCGTTCTGAAATATCAGGATCCTATCCATGAATTGCTTGCTCTGACATGCACTGCTTTATTTCCTGTGTGTCTGCACTTCTTACCTGTATGTTAAGGTTCAGCTGCTCCCACAGAGCATCATGTAAAGCGGAGACTTCCCCCTCCAGCACCTCATACTCCAAGCTGCTATTGTTTAATGCCTAGAATACATGAGGCACATCTGACACATTGCAAACAGAAGAGAATAAGTGCTCAAATGTTGATGATAAGCTGACGGTAGGCATGTAAAATGGCAGCAGTTGTGGGATTTGGGGTCTTTCTCTTAGAACTTGTGCAGATGACCGTATTTTCGGTCCGAGTGCAATCCGACAAGTTATTTTATGGAAGTGATTCTAAGGAAAAAAAATCACAGCATGCACAATTTGCATCCAATAATCAGATCGCATCGGGCCAAGCAAGGCAATGAGGCCAAGGAAAAAAAATAAAAAATCGGACAGCACTCGGATGACATCAGTCCGATTTTCAAAGTCTGACAGAATGGAGAAGATTTTTTTTCCCCATCCTCTGCTCATTCGAGAAAATCGGATCACACGGTCATCAAACTCTGATCACAATGTGATTAGCATAATCGGCCTGATTTTTTCTGATGATAGTAAATATGGTTGTGTAACCCTAGCCTATTGTGAGTGGGTGAGCATGACGTGCAGGATCTTCTTGTCATTCCAGGGACAGGTCATGTCATGAGAAGATAATTTACCTAACCCTTTGTGATATGCAGACCGTATATTTCTTAGTAACTAATATACATTTAGTGCTGCTGTTAAAAAGCACCTGGTGTAATGAGTGGCACCATGTGCCTTACCGTGGTGGCCTGGGACAGCTCCACTCGGATACTGATCAGCTGGTTCTGGAGAGACTCCTTCCGATGCAGTAACTTTTCGGGAAAGGCCGTCTGATTGCCGAACATCTCCATCTCCTGGTGAGTTCCCATAAGTGCACTCTCCAGGCTTTCCTGCACAGAAGACAAGCAGTTGGTGCAATCTCGGGATTAGTCTTATTATTCCCCATCCATGTATTATTCAGAGGCCTTATGGTGCTTATTGTAGGACAGTATCACAAGTGACATGTCCTATTGAGGAAGGGGAATAACTGGTCTTCAGATCAGGATTATTGAGTGTAAAGGAATGCCAGTGTAGCCTTTGCCATAAAACTGTACACGGTTTTTGTACCTCTAAAACCTGATGGGGAGGCAAGTCCCTGCTGTTGAGATCTTCAGTCTCGGGCCATGGTCCAGATGCTCCTGCCTCTTCATGGCCAAGCAATAAGCTCTAGGTGGTAGTATCATTCCTGAAATGCTGACTGTTCTTAAAGAGTCACCAGTTTTTGCTCTCCCGCTGCTTTCCCGAGTATTCAGAGTTTTGGGTTCCTGTGTTTTTTTTCTTTAAATCCTCCCTATGGTTTCTGAAATCTGGGCCTTTTTATTTAGTGCTAATTTTTATGGTCATTACCAAAGGGGTGTAGCTCAAAGTGTAATCAGCCTAAAGACATGTCCCCAGAAAACCCTGTAAGCAACGTCCCCTTGGTACAGACAATAAAAACCAGCACCAAATGAAAAAGCCCACATCTCTCAAACCATATGGCGAGCTTAAAAAAAAGAAAACCAAAAACGGAACAATGTTGGGAACAGCAGGAACAAAATAAGAAGAAAACGGGCCACTTTTGACCTGGTGAGAGGTCCTTCTTAAGAAGCTTATTGTTTTACTGTTTGTCTCAAAAATCAACACTATATTTAGGAGCAGGAGTGTTATGGCTTCCTCCCAGATGCTTTCGGTAATACGGCGCTGTTTGTATCAAGATCAGAATCGGCTCCCATCAAAACATTGCAAGGATTCGCTTCCCAAGGAAAACGTTCTGCTTTGTTTTGATGGGATCCAGTCTTGTTTTCTCCATAAAATATAGCTTGAAACATTATTCCGGCAGCTTTAGCTCCATGCTAATTGTGTGTAGTAATGCTCCCTTACCTTCTCAGCTCGGAGTTGCTGGACCAGCCGGTCCTGCTCTCGGACCACCTTGTGCTGCTCACACAGCCTGCCCAGGAGCTTCTAGAGGAACGACAAGTAGTGGGCGTCAGAGACTTCATAGCACGGCACTAATGAGGACAGAGTGCACTTATGGCATGGTATCTAGGGCTTCTCACAAAGGGAAACTTACATCCGTGTCCTGTTCATTAATTTTGTAGCTCTGCAAAGCTTCTCTGTATGGATCGGCATAAGGAGACACCTAAAGGTGGGAACCCAACAAAAGTCCGCTCAGTGCGTGTCAATAGCTAGATGTAATACACATGGGAGCGTAGCTGGCACTTCAGAGACGGGGAGCCACAATTTAGGAGGAGGAAAGCTGCCGCAAGCTGAGCCTCAGGCCTTATTCAGACGTCCATTTTTCACGTACATGTGTTGTCCGTGGTTTTCACAGATAGAACACGTGCCCATTTTAATCTATGGGCTGTTCACATGTCTCCGTGTGTCTGCAATAAAATCGCTGAGACATGTCTGCTTTTGATCAAAATTCCCCATAGAAGTGTATGAGTCCATGAAAATCCATTCAGTGTCATTTCTAATTGATTCATTTTTTTAATTCATGAAAATCACTGAGGGGATATAGCTCATACGTGAGAAATGGAGGACATCTGACTGAGGCCTTATCTTAGAGGGTTAGCTAATACCAGATCGTGAAATGCAGAGTTATGTCTGGTGAAAGATTACTATACACTGCCGTTATCTAATATTATGGAGGTTCATTCTTTCCTGCCTCCTAATCCTCAAGATCTGTGTAGGTAAATGACACTGCGTGGTGTGACACTCCTGTGGATGACACAATGACACCCGATTTGCCATTAATAGCTCTTATCAGCAAATGTGCAGACTTTTACAGACTTTTACAGAACATCTGTCACCACATTTCACAATACATACTGCCTAAATTATTAAACAGATCTCATGAAGCTAACGAAGCAGGTGTACTTAGTATGAAAGTTTTTCAGAATGGATAAATAATACTTTTTTTAAAAGTTTTGCCCACAATATTAAAATCCGCATTGTAAACTTGTTTTTTAAAGGATTGCAAATTGACACATTTAAAGGGAATCTGTCAACAGGTGTTTTTGCTGCGGAATCTGAGAATAGCATGAGGTAGGGGTTAAGACACTGAACTCAACGATGTGTCATATGTCAGGCTGTGAGCTGTCCATCACTTAAAGGTTTAGTCACTAAGTGATTACCATTGCAGTGATAAGCCAGCAGCAATGGCCCTGGTCCGATTCTGCCCCCTCCTGTGATAAGCAGCTCACTGTCTATAGCTGTGTACACAGAGAGCCTGGTGTGGGTGGCGTTAGTTGTGGTGTGGGCGGGGTTAGTTGTGGTGTGGGCGGGGTTAGTTGTGGTGTGGGCGGGGTTAGTTTTTTTCAGCTCTGCTGCATTCTACATCTAAAAACTGATTGTGTCAGAACGACTGCACCCAGTAACCTAAGTGACATATTGTTGGATTCTGGGTCTTTTTGCCTACATCATGCTGCTATCAGATGAAGGAACAAAAATGTGCTGACATATTTTCTTTAAAGGAAATCTGTCAGCAGATTTTTGCTACCCCATCTGAGAGTGACATGATATAATGACAGAGACCCCGATGCCAACGATGTGTCACTTACTGCGCTGCTTGTTGTGATTTTGATACAATTAGCTTAATCTGCTGAAGATCCACCAATTCTGACTGCTGAGCTGTGTATAACCCCACCCACACCACTGATTGTCAGCTTTCTGTGTATACTGTGCGTAGGCAGAAAACCGCCAATCAGAGGTGGGGGAGAGATTAGACAAAGCTCATAAATATGGACTACTACATGGCAGCGGGCTTAATAACCCTCTCGTGATAATCTCCTGATGTCGTCAAAACTACAGCAAGCAGCCCAATACGTGACAGATCGCTGGAATAAGGGTCTCAGTCTCTACATTATCAGATTAGATGGCAAAAGCTATTTACAAAGTTTCTTTAAAGTAAGTACATCAGCATCAATTAGGTCCAAGATTAATTAATATACATAGTTGATATTGTGAAATGACAGATCAGCATCAAGGCATTTCTATGCGCACGTAATAGCAGTACCTGAGCTAATCGGCAGTACGTGAATGGGGGTAATCTCCTAACGTCAATGTATTCTATCTCATGGGGAGATGAGAATGGGTTGTGCCATGCAGAGTGAAGGTGACACGTAAGTGCTCTCTTACTTGCATGAAGATCTGTGCTCTGGGGGAGGAGTGAACCATATTATTCACCATGCTGATCAAAGTCTCACTCTCACTCATCTGCAGCAGGTGTGGGGGGAAACAGAGGATGAAGAATAAATCCAGTCATAGCATTCACTCGGACATTTTGTGACCCATCTACAGTGTTCTACACTGAATTACACATAGTGGTCTGCATCTACAACATTGAGGAGAAGGATCTGGGTCACGATTTCCTCTCGATCAGCCATAGGTGACTAGCATGCCAACAATATTACGACAAATTCCAGTATAATTAACAATTAATTACAGTTTAACTAGTGCAACACTTCATTGGGCCTATAGGCTAAAAACAGGATTTTTGGTTGCTTACCGTAAAATCTGTTTCTTGAAGCCTCCATTGGGGGACACAGGAACCATGGGGTGTATGCTGCTGCCACTAGGAGGCTGACACTATGCAAATAAAAAAGTTAGCTCCTCCTCTGCAGTGTACACCCCACCGACTGGCATTATACTCTTCAGTTAGTGAGAAAGCAGTAGGAGATAATGAAACAAGGTTGAAAAACCATAACCACAAACTTGAGAACTGTAACGTGAGAACAGTCATAGAACAGATAACAACAGAAAACATTGGGAGGGAGCTGTGTCCCCCAATGGAGGCTTCAAGAAACAGATTTTACGGTAAGCAACCAAAAATCCTGTTTTCTTTATCGCCTCTCATTGGGGGACACAGGAACCATGGGACGTCCCAAAGCAGTCCCAAGGGCGGGAAAACAGACTTCCATCAGGTCAGAGGACTCACCACTGCCGCCTGCAGGATCCTTCTGCCCAGGCTGGCGTCCGCCGATGCGTAGGTATGGACCTTGTAAAATTTGGCGAACGTGTGGATGGAAGACCAAGTTGCCGCTTTGCAAAGCTGTAGGGCGGAAGCCCTGTGGTGCACCGCCCAGGAGGCGCCGACTGCCCGGGTAGAGTGAGCCTTAATCCCAGGAGGGGGCACTCTGTTCTTGACCCGGTAAGCCTCCAAAATTGCCGTTCTGATCCAGCGAGCAATAGTCGCTTTAGAAGCCGGCTGGCCTCTGCGCGTGCCATCAGGAATGACGAAAAATGAATCCGTCTTCCGGAAAGAGGATGTTCTATCCAGATAAATCCTCACTGCCCTGACTAGGTCCAGCTTGTTCAACGATCGCTCCAGAGGATGAGTCGGAGCTGGACAAAAGGAAGGTAGAACGATGTCCTCGTTGAGGTGGAAGGTGGAAACCACCTTAGGAAGAAAAGAAGGTGGAGGTCGGAAGACCACCTTGTCCTGGTGAATGACCAAAAACGGAGGGCGGCAAGACAGTGCCGCCAGCTCGGAAACGCGGCGAATGGACGTGATGGCCACAAGAAAGGCCACCTTCCAAGATAAAACTGATAGAGGAATCTCCCTAAGAGGTTCAAAGGGAGAAACCTTCAAAACGTCCAGTACCAGGTTTAGGTCCCATGCCTCCACAGGGGCCCTGTACGGCGGGACGGCGTGGGCTACCCCCTGAAAGAAGGTCTTAATCTGTGGCCGAGAGGCCAAGGTCTTCTGAAAGAGGATGGAAAGCGCAGAGACCTGACCCTTCAGGGAACTAAGAGCCAGGCCCGAATCCAGTCCTGCCTGAAGGAAGGCCAAAAGAGAAGGCAGGGAAAAAACCATAGGCGGCACGCGGTTGGACTCGCACCAACGGAAGTAGGCCTTCCAGGTGCGGTAGTAGATCCTGGAAGACGAAGGCTTCCGAGCCTGAATCATGGTGTGAATCACCCGGTCCGAAAGGCCGGACGCTCTTAGAACCGCGGTCTCAACAGCCACGCCGTTAAACTGAGCGACCGAGAATTCGGGTGGCAGATCGGACCCTGGGACAGCAGATCGGGCCTGTCTGGAAGGCACCAGGGAGCGTCCGCGAGAAGGTTGACGAGCTCCGCGAACCAAGCTCTCCTGGGCCAATCCGGGGCGATCAGGATGACCGGCACCCCTTCCGCTTTGATCTTCTTCAACAGTTTGGGAAGTAATGGAAGGGGTGGGAACAGATAGGGCATCTCGAACTGTGACCAAGGAATGGCCAGAGCATCGACGCCCACTGCGAGAGGATCGCGTGACCTGGAGACGAATTGTGGAACCTTCCTGTTGATCCGAGACGCCGTGAGATCCACATCCGGAGTTCCCCATCGAAGACAAATCTGATGGAAGACCTCCGGATGCAGGGACCATTCCCCTGCCGCGAGACCCTCGCGGCTGAGGAAGTCGGCGGCCCAGTTTTCTACGCCGGGGATATGCACCGCGGATATCACCGGAACCGTTGCCTCTGCCCAAAGGAGGATCTTGGACACCTCGGCAAGGGCCAAGGAGCTCCGAGTCCCCCCCTGATGGTTGACATATGCCACAGCCGTGGCATTGTCCGTCTGGATCCGGACTGGAAGGCCCTTGAGAATCCTTTCCCAATGGCGGAGGGACAGAAAGATGGCCCGAATTTCGAGGACGTTGATCGGCAGCGCGGACTCCTGCAGCGACCAACGGCCCTGAACCGTCAGGTGGCGAAAAACCGCACCCCAGCCGATCAGGCTGGCATCCGTTGTCACCACCTGCCAGTGAACCGGAAGGAAGGACCTGCCCTGGGAGATGAGAGGAGACGTCAGCCACCAGTTGAGAGACCGCTTGACCCGAAAGGAGAGTCTGATCGGCCGATCCAGGGAGAAGACCGACCTGTCCCACTGAGACAGAATGGCTTGCTGAAGGGGTCGAGAATGGAATTGGGCGAAGGGAATCGCTTCCAAGGTAGCTACCATCCTCCCCAGAACCTTCATGGCCGATCGGAGGGAGGGAGGCCGAGGACCCTGGAGCAAGAGAATGTCCCGACAAAGGGTGGATCTCTTGTCCTTGGGAAGGAAGACTCTGGACTGACGAGTGTCGAAGAGCATGCCCAGAAAGATGATGCGCTGAGAAGGAATAAGGCAGGACTTCTTCCGGTTGACCAGCCATCCGAAACGGGATAAGGTGTCGAGAACAATGGACAAGCTTTCGTGGGCCTGAGCAAAGGACGGAGCCTTGATGAGGATGTCGTCGAGGTATGGAAACAGAACCAAGCCTCTGACTCTCAAAATGGCCATCAGCGCCGCCATGATTTTCGTGAACACCCTTGGCGCGGTTGCGAGACCGAACGGCAGGGCGACGAACTGAAAATGATCTTGTTGCACTGCGAAGCGCAGGAAACGGTGATGTCCGGGAAATATTGGAACATGTAGGTAGGCGTCCTGGATATCTATAGAGCATAGAAATTCCTGAGCCTCCATGGAAGCAATTACTGAACGAAGGGATTCCATCCTGAAGTGTCTCAGGCGAACCCTCCTGTTCAACAATTTGAGGTCCAGAATGGGACGAACCTTGCCGTCTTTTTTCGGTACCACAAAGAGGTTCGAGTAGAAACCCGTGTACCGTTCCTTTTCTGGGACGGGAACGATTACCCCGGATTTGAGCAGAGAAGCGATGGCTGCGAAGAAGCCCGGAACCAAAGCGGGATCTTTTGGAGGACGAGATTGGAAGAAACGATCTCTGGGTCGGGAGGCGAACTCTATTTTGTATCCCGAAGACACAACTTCCCTGACCCATGCATCCTCTACTGCGGAAATCCAGACGTCCCTGAAACGGAGAAGACGGCCCCCCAACCTGGGAGTCGGGCTGGAGTCTTGCCGAGAGTCATGCGGAAGTGGATCTTCCAGTCCTGGGCCTGGACGATCTACCCTGGGAATAGCGAGGACGCCAGGACGGAGTGGGCCTGAAGGACACCGCCTTCTTCTCTTGACGTGCCTGTGGCCTCTGTTGCTGCTGGGAAAAGGAGTTTGACGCAGCGAAGCGACGAAAAGGCCGGAACGAGCGAAACTGCCGTCTAGGAGGAGGGCGACGAGGTTTAGCCTGGGGGAGAAGGGAACTTGTGCCCCCAGTGGCGTCCTTAATGATCTGGTCCAGCTGGGAACCAAAGAGACGAGAGCCCTGGAAGGGCAGACTAGTGAGGGACTTTTTGGAGGACAAGTCCGCCTGCCAGGCCTTGAGCCAAACGGTCCGGCGGATGGCAACGGCATTGCTGGAAGCCTGAGCCGCACAAGAGGCGACATCCAGGGAGGCGGAAACCAGGTATTCACCAGCGTGGGAAATCTGGTTGGCAAGTTCCGCTAATTGCGCTGGAGGAGCCCCGTCCAGGATACCTCGCCGCAGATCCTTGGCCCATTTTGAGATGGATTTTGAGGCCCAAGTGGAAGCAAAGGCCGGGCATAGCGCTGCTGAAGCCGCTTCGAAGGCAGATTTTGCGAAGGATTCTATAACTCTGTCGTTAGAATCCTTCAGAGACGCTCCGCCGGACAGTGGGAGCACCGTGTTGGTGGACAGCCTGGACACAGGTGGATCCACCGAGGGAGAGACCGTCCAATTGGCGGTAAGATCTGGTGAAAAAGGATATAACACCCCCAGGCGTTTTCCCCTCTGAAAACGTCTGGTCGGATTCTCTCTCTCTCTGGCCAGGATTTCCTCGAATTCAGGATGAGGGGCAAAAAATCTTGAAGGTGGTTTGGCCCGTCTAAACGAAACCGCCTGATCTGCGGGTTCCGTAGAGGGATCCTTAATGCCACAGGTTTGGTTTATAGCCCGAATGAGGTTCTGGACCGACTCACTCATGGTGGCGATTTGGCTAGGATCCAACTCCGACATCTCCTCTGAGGGCGCATCAGATAAAGCCTCGCCTGACTCAGGGGAGGAGGAACGGTGCGACACCAACCGCGGGGGAGGGCCGTGCGGCGAGATGGAACGCGAAGAGGACTCAGACCGACGTTCCTGTCTGGACCTTTTGTGGCTAATCAAGGAGGGCTCAGGCGGCGGTTCCTGCGACCCGCTGGCCACTGCAGGGGTCTGCAGGGGTAACCGATCCAGCGCGGACACCAGGGTTTGAGACACCCGTGTTAAATCGGCCACCGATTGTGACAGAGAAGCGGCCCAGCCTGGGATGGGGGGATCACTCTCGGGCGGAACAGCCGGGGGATCCTGGGCGGTGGGAACAATCGGGTTGCTGCAGGACTGACACAGCGGGGAGGACTGACCTGAGGGAAGTTTGCTGTTACAGGACGAACATGCAAAGTACGTGACTAAGGTAGTAGATGAAGAAGAAGTAGGGGGGCGAGAGCGGCCCCCTTTAGAGGAAGACATTTTGAGGGACCCTGAAGATGCCAGTTGGTTAGGGGACAGAGGGCAGAGGGGGGTGTCAGACTGCAGTGCAGCTACTCACGGACCCGGTCCTGGAAGATGTCCCACTTGTCCTTGGTGGAGAAATCCCCTGGTGCTGAGCTCACAGAAGATGCGGGCGAAGGAGCGTGGCGCGCTGCGTGAGGCACTCGGAAGTGACAGATCCGAAGACCGGAAGTAGGCCCCGGCCGAAGCCGGGGCCTAAATTAGGAACCGGCGGCCGGGAAACGAGCCGCGGCGCCGGTATAGAGCGCCGGAACTATGCGCCGCGACGGGAGGCTGGCGGCACAGGCGCCGCAGCCTGCTAGGCTGCGCCGCTGAAGGGCGCCGCAGATCCACCTCCTGCGGCGCCGGAGCAGTGCGCCGCGACGGGAGGCTGGCGGCACAGGCGCCGCAGCCTGCTAGGCTGCGCCGCTGAAGGGCGCCGCAGATCCACCTCCTGCGGCGCCGGAGCAATGCACTGCAGCGATAAGCAGCGCGATAGACTGCGGGGCTGCTGCGCTGAGGACTGTGCCCAGAGAAAAACCGCCGCGCTGATAGTGCGCCGCGGAAAGGAGCGAACAGCAGCCAAAAGCTGCCAAGAAAGAAGTGAGAGCGCTGCGGCCAGAAAAGGGCCCCGCACTGGAGCAGAAGGCCCTTGCAGAATGGGGAAAATGCTGGAACTCCAGGAACCGATAAAAAATCGACCGCGCCGCAAGGATACAGGCGATGACCGGGTAAGAGAGGGTCACCGTCTGGGAGCCCTTAACAAGAATCCCCCCCCTAACAAGGATCTGGGATGGGATAGGGGAAATACTCACCTAAAAAACATCCCACGCCGTACTAACCTTAAAAGAGGGTGAGACATCCAGGGCTGATGGACGTCCTCGTCTCCTCCAACCGACAGGCTCTGGTGGGCGAGTGGGTGGGGGACGGAGCCAGGACCGGACTTCTGAGCACGCTGGTGTGCCAGGATCTTGGTCCTGGTGAGGGATCTATGAGGATACGGGGTGGCAGTACACACCGTACTCATAGTCCGCTTGTGGGAATACAGGTGTGACTGTTCACCCTGTATCCCTCCGAGGAAAACTGAAAGAAAACGACGCACATTGAGGTAGATAAGGGTCTAATGAAAGACCCGTGTCCACCTCCTACTGACACTAAGCTAAACTGAAGAGTATAATGCCAGTCGGTGGGGTGTACACTGCAGAGGAGGAGCTAACTTTTTTATTTGCATAGTGTCAGCCTCCTAGTGGCAGCAGCATACACCCCATGGTTCCTGTGTCCCCCAATGAGAGGCGATAAAGAAAATGGAGCGGCAGGGTGCATGCTCAACTGCTGTTCCATTCTAAGGGTCCTTTAAGGCGGCGGCCGGAAGCTGTGAAATGACCATCGAATGGTTACATGCAAGCCAAATGGCCGTAATTGAATTGTCATCATACACATGGAACAACATGTTCTCGGCAGCACATACTTTTTGTATAGGATGATGTGCTAGCGAGAATGAAGATGTTTAAGCATTCTTGAATACAAAGTATCTCTGCCCTGATTCCAATGCAGTATCACTTACTCGGCTGCATGCTTGCGTCTTGCTCATTTGTTGGGCGATTATTAGCCTGTGTAGACAGACTGATAATCAGGAAAGGAGAGTTCTTAATATCCTTTTGACGTGTCTGCCTATTTTTCTTCATGTGAATGCTATGAGCAGCTGTGCATTTTGCCTTTAATTTGCCCTTTTTAATCTCTGCCTTTGATAAGACTTTATACGGTAACGCGAAAACAGTACACGGATTCCTAATTTTCCGTGTTCCCTGAAGTTCTAAGTGCTAAGCTCATAACCTTAGCAGAATAGATTCCAGTATGTAAAGGGCTTTATTTGGTTAAGAAATCCTATTTTCAAATACCTTTTTATTTAATGCAAAGTTAACAGATTGAAATCTCCTGGCAATGACCTACGCTATTCTATCATCAGTCCAAAGCGGGCTAAGCCTTTACTAATGTTTAGATTTTCTTGGCTACATGAAAGGTGATGTCGTCGTTATTTATATCAGGAGGCAGCATGGATTTCTTGCCCGGACATTTGTTTAAAAAGTTGATTATTGCTAGACATAATTTCCCCCAATAAAATGATGATGAATGTTAGAAGTCAACTTAGATGTTTGTTGACAAAAAAAACACTATTACAGATCGTTCAGTGCGCGCCTGAAGCCGGGGCGGCCTCTGTAAACGGGATATTAAACACCTGCCGACTGGCAAGCACGTGGCCAGTTGGTGACCGTGTAATACTGTGCTGTGGGCAATGTACACAGACCCTTACGGTAGACCTCAGTTCCTATTCGTGAAGCACAATCGGTAATAGATCATTCTTTGTCAACAGATTGCAACTGTTCTCGGCAGCACATCCTATTTACACAGGACATGTGCTGTCAAGAACGATGATTTTTAAGCCTCCTTAGAAATCATTTTTCTTAGCGAACTAGCCTTTTGCTCATTTGTTGGCTGATTGGCAACCAGTTTAATTTTTAAGGATATCAGGAAACGAGTGATTCTAAGAATGGTCAGTCATGATAATTAGTCAGTGTAAATCCAGCTGGAGATTGACACCTTTAAAGGGAATCTGTCACATTTTTTCTACCCCATCTCAGAGCAGTATAATGTAGGGGCAGAGACCCTGATTCCAGCAGTTTGTCACTTACTGGGCGGCTTTTGCTGCAGTCTTGATAAAAATCAATGTTTTATCTGCTGCAGATATTCTAGTTCCCTGAATGCTGAGCCCTACATAACTATGCCTACACCATCGATTGGCAGCTTTCTCTTTGTACACTGTGCATAGGCAGAAAGCTGCCAATCAGTGGTGGGGTTATACAGAGCTCACGAACATGTAACATGACAACAAGTTTACCAGTCCGCTAGTGATAGAATCAATGTTTTATCAGCAGGAGATTATCAAAACTACAGCAAACAGCCCAGTAAGTGACACATCGCTGTAGTCATGGCTTCCATCCTTAGGCTGTGTGCACACGATGCAGATTTGGTGCAGAAAAATCTGCTGCAGTTCTGCACTAAATCTGCATCGTGTGCACATACCCTTATACTGTGCTGCTCTCAGATTAAGTGGCAAAACCTGGTGACAAATTCCCTTTAATTGAGTTTTGCATTATTATCTGATACTTTTACTTGTCTGATTTTTAGGTTTCATTCACACTCGTTACACTGACAAAGTAACAAATACTTTCAAGCAGGGACACATTGTTCTAAGGGCTATGTATCACACAAGTGGAGAAACAGAGGGAAAGATGGTCAGACACTGGGTCACAGGGACACCAACACACTTTAGGCAGAAATGGACATAGCTTTGTGGCTTCCTACCTGCTGATCCAAAAAATCAAGATGCCTCTGTAACTGAAGATCTAACATTTCATCCTGTGGGGAAGGGGAAGCAGCGGCAGGAGACAAACACAGGGTTAAAAAGGCAAAGCAGAGCAAAAGCTGGGCGCCTCCAACCCCACATTTACTGAATAATAAAGTGCTATTAGGCAATGCCTGGAGGAACAGAAAACTGGCAAGCTAAAAAGTGCAAAAAGCGCTAAAGCAGGGAAGGGAGGATCATCTGCCATGCAGCGTGTATGGCAATCCACACCACACCAGCAGGATACATAGCACACGGGACAGTGCATGCAACGTGTACGGAGCCTGAACACTGAACATCACACACCGGGCACAACCATTTATGAAATCCTTTTTTCCCCCCATACAAATGGGTGGGCTCCTTTATTAGAATACAGAATTTGAGGACGATACACATTACCAATCCCACATCCATTTCTAAGATACCCGGTATAACAATGCTCGGACTGACAAGGAATAGCCATCTGGATACTAGAATCTTGATTATGCCAAGGAACTCAGGGAAACTGTAACCCCCAAAAAAGATGGCTTTGGAGCCAATCAACATATTTGCCGAATGTGTATTTACCCAATGTGACACACACACTGGGGAACCAGTAGAGAAAATGAGCTGTGCATTATTCTACTTATGTAAGAAAAGAATATTTCACAGGCTAGTCTCACTTATTTGTTAAAGGAGTTTTTGATATTATATAATGATTCTGTATAATGAATATTTGGTTAACTCCTTACCAGTCTGCGTAATGATAATGAATGGGAATTTGTTGACTACCAGGGAGCGAGCTCTGGCCTAGTCCTGGTTACAAGGCTGTTGGGTTGTTGCAATGTATCATGCTATAGATAGCATATCTCCCAGGCCCATTGATGCCTACTGCTCCCATCCACCTTTTCATGGCTCCTATTTTATAATATCTATATATTCACTTCAAATTCCCCCACCACTGTCACCACCCATGAATAACTTCCTTCACGTCTGCGTCTTAAGACACTGGTGTGGATACAATTGCTCTGCTCTTTTTATGTGTCTGTATTGCTTGCACCTTACATCCTTCAGTTCCATGTGGAAGTGAAGCAAAAGCTTTTAGAAAGTCTAAGTAGACTCCATTCTTCCACCCACAGGCAGGACTCAACATGAACCATGAAGTATTTTCATGCACAATTACAATTTATCGGTTATCAACATGAAGAGTACCTATCCTACATGAAAATAACGGATTTCGGGTAACTCCAGTCTTGATGGAACCGTGACAAGATAACGACAGCACAACATGAGGTCACCGTGATAAACCATATGACTAAATGAGGTGTTCAGCTTTAGCCCAGACAACATGGAAAATAGGTGTTATTACAGGACACGTGTGTGACTGAACTCCTGGCACCTATCCCGGAAGGGCAGGATATTGTAATCGGGCTAGCCTACTCCACCCATGCAGGGCTACATCGGACTGCAAATTACACTTCACCTTTGGAGTAACTCGTAAGTTTGGCCAATTAATTCTGAGCTATTTTGGAAATATAGATATGTGTCATTGACTGTGCCTACAAGTTTCTACACCCACATTTAAAATGATGTCCAAAAGCAGTATATTCTTAAGCAATACGTGAGGCACAAGATGGATTGTTTTTCAGACGTAGAGAAGCTATACTGAAATAATGTCATACTGCTTGAGTTAGGAGTCCAGTACCAAACATTTGGGAGCTGTGGGACCCATTATACTATATGGGGGAGCTGTTGTGTGTAGGGACTATCTGGTTCATCATACCGTGGGTGGGCACTGTGGTGGCATCATACCATGGGTGGGCAATGTGGTGGCATCATATTGAGCTGGGGATTGTGTGAAACTTCATACCGTGTGTGTGTGTGGGGGACGTGGAGAACATCATCCTGTTTGAGGAGCTATCAGGTTCAACATACTGTGTGGGGGACGGTGCGACCAACATTATGTACTTGAGGGCTGAGGGGGATCATACGGTACGAGTAGCTGTGCATGGTAATACTTTGTGCTGGAGATGTGGGGTCCATCTTACTGTGTGGTGGGTTGTTTGGGTCATCATACTGTGTGTGGCGGTTGCGGGGACCATCATACTGCAAGTGAGGCGTTGGGGGGCCGTGCGTTATCATACTGTAGGTGAGTGAGGATAATGGGGACATCATATTGTGTGGGGGGAGCTGCTGATCAAGGTACAAGAGATCAATAACATCAGCAGTAACATTTCTAAACTTTCTAAAGAGCAGTAAATGATATAGTGTTGATTCGCTGAGGTAAAAGTACATGTTACAAATAGCCCTACTGTAACATATATTAGCAGTAGCACCTAGTCAACATACTTCATTATTCTCAATATTAAGTTATAAAACCAAAACTAATATAAAATAATAATAAGTTAATATTAATATTGAGCAGAATTAATTTCTGCCTGTTGGTTCGGCCCTCCATAACATTCACAGTTTCCCATGTGGCCCCCTGAGAGAATTAATTGTCTAACACTAGGCTGTAATTTGGGGATCTCATGTACGGACCGCACAGGTGATTGGATTTTATATGTGCACAATGTATTATACATACCCTATCTATCAGTCTAAAGTCAGAAATTATGAAAATATTCAGGCACAAAAGACCGCTATCCAAAAAAATTATAAAAGCACAATAAACAGTTTCTTTTTAATTCTGTAGTAATATATGGACGAAGTAGCAAAAAAAATAAAAAGAGAAGAACCCAAATCTGAGATGGTGTTGGCACAGAGACACATCACAAGGACAGGGCAAATACAAAGGAAATGTTTGGAGAAGACAAGGTGTCCTATCCCACCACAGTGCACACTCGTGTCCAATGAGCTGAATGGTCTCTGCTTACGTTCTTCCATGAAGGCTTACCATTTTGTCATGAAGAGGAGGAGATGATGGGTAGCTGTACGAGTACACTCCAGCTGGCATCGGCCGACGATCACCCAAATAGTCATACTGAGGAGAGAAACAGAGAACTTTAGTGAATAAACCATCCTGAAAATGTTATTCTATAGAAAAAGTAATGTTTGCTACAACTTTTTCCCACTATCTAAAGCCACAGGCAGCTAGCTGGCACTGCCTTCTTTATTTTTCGGGATTTCAGGAGAACATATCCAATATGTGCCCATAACAGAGGCTGAGTAGGCCGATTTGCACAACTGGCATATAAATCTATTGGTGTACAGACAGACACACGGACTAAGCGTATCCGTTTGACATGTATTCACCCAATATACAGTACTGTGCAAAAGTGCAAAGTGAGTGAACAGAAGAGGAATGGAAATCAAATCAATATTTGCCATGGTGTGTGATCTGTGACATGAAGCTGTCTTCCACGACCTCACCTTTGCAGCAGAGTTTGTCTGTTCCTCACCCAGTTGCATGCTTCCTACAAAGCAGTTTATGTTTCAATTACAGGAGTTATCCGAGACTTTGCTTATTTTTCAATATGGGGCTAAGAACTTATAGGTAGTTGTTAACTACCTGCCTGTTCTGCCCGCCATCGATCTCTGCCAGCTCAGAGCAGTCACGGACCGCATCTGCTGGCGATTCTGCTGCCTAAATGAGGCGAACGTGAGCTCTGTTGGCACCATTATAGTCTATGAACCGAATCCCATTTTGTGAGGGGTTCGGACATTAGCCCCGATGCGACCACTAAACAGGTGCCTGAACGCAGTGTGAAAGCACCCTTATTTGTATGGAGCCTCCTGACTCTTCCCAGACAGGTGATGTCGAGGGAGAGACTGACTTCAGACTACCAGTCCTTTTGTTTTCAGCCAGATAAGCCACCAGAGCAGTCTCTCATAAAAGACATAAGAGCGCTCCTGTGTCTGAGAGAGTCAAGAGATCGCTGCTGGCCGAATGATCAGCTGAACCATTGCTTGCACCACAGCTATCTATTAGGTTCTAAACAGAGGCTCCTACTCCCAGCTTAGGGTACGTGATAAGTTACCCTGAGCCTAAGGGTACCGTCACACAGTGGCACTTTTGTCGCTACGACGGTATGATTCGTGACGTTCCAGCGATATCCATACAATATCGCTGTGTCTGACACGCAGCAGCGATCAGGGATCCTGCTGAGAATCATACGTCGTAGCAGATCGTTTGGAACTTTCTTTCGTCGCTGGATCTCCCACTGTCATCGCTGGATCAGTGTGTGTGACACCGATCTAGCGATGCGTTCGCTTGTAACCAGGGCAAACATCGGGTTACTAAGCGCAGGACCGCGCTTATTAACCCGATGTTTACCCTGGTTACCAGTGTAAATGTAAAAAAAAAAAAAAAAAACAGTACATACTTACATTCCGGTGTCCGTCAGGTCCCTTGCTGTCTGTTCCCGCACTGACTGACTGCCGGCCGTAAAGTGAAAGCAGAGCACAGCGGTGACGTCACCGCTGTGCTCTGCTTTCACTTTACGGCCGGCAGTCAGTGAGTGCGGGAAGCAGACGGCAAGGGACAGACACCGGAATGTAAGTATGTACTGTTTGTTTTTTTTTACGCTGGTAACCAGGGTAAACATCGGGTTACTAAGCGCGGTCCTGCGCTTAGTAACCCGATGTTTACCCTGGTTACCCGGGGACCTCGGCATCGTTGGTCGCTGGAGAGCTGTCTGTGTGACAGCTCTCCAGCGACCACACTACGACTTACCAACGATCACGGCCAGGTCGTATCGCTGGTCATGATCGTAGGTAAATCGTATAGTGTGACGGTACCCTTAGTATCTGCCACTTATTGGGATCAAAATGGTGTGACGGTGATAATACTCTTTCTCACCACAAACCATCTCTCATCAATAGACTCAAAAAAATATTTAGAAAAATAAGAATCTAAACATTTTTTAACACATCCAATTGTGACACTTCTTTTTATTCCAAGATCTATTGATTAAAGTGTACTTTTTTGTGGGACAACCCCTTTAAATAGCAAAGACTTGCTGACAGATTCCCCTTAATGTCTATAGATTTAAAATGGGATGTCATAAAATCTCCCATAGGTGTAATGTATTGGTGTCCCAATACTTTTGCCCATATAGTGTAAGTTGAGTCCTTCAGAGCTGCATTTATAGTTCTGCGGGCTTCTGAGTTGTTATATCCCAACTTTAACAGCTATACCAAAATACACATATAACATAGAAGTAGATTTGTAAAGAGTCACAATATTAACTCCCAAGCACAATGTCATGCCCATAGTAACCAGTAGCTCATGTCACATTAACACACTTACTTTAGGAGAGCTAATTGAACGCCTCATGGTGTATGCAGTCGGTTCTGCATAGTTTTCATCCCGTGACATGCTTTCAAACCGGGCACTGGGGGACCGCACAGGAGAGTAGACCCTTGGACGAGTACTGTAAGCCCCCTGACTAGGGGACCGTGGAACCGAACGTGAGCGGGGCTGCAGGGAAAGGCGTCTGAGAGATCCACACGCAGCATCTACCTCCTGATAATACAAAGCTGGGCGAGGGCCCCATAGCTCTGCTGGGCGTCCATAAACACCAGGCTCCTTCCAGTCCCGAGGCTGATAAGGTACTCCATTGCGAAGGACCTGATGTTTTTCCTCCAAAGCCCATTGTGGGAAGGCTGACATAGAGCAAATGCTGTCTGGCCGAGATCCTGCAGGGGTGTAATATTGATAGCCTTCGGGATACTGGGACCCGTACTGTGGATAGTAATCAGGCATGTGGTGTGATCCTGGAAAGTATCTGCTGGGGCTGTGATAAAATAAAGCGTGTTACCACAGACCATCAATTCATACGGTATTATGATGCTCTATTAGGGCTCATGTACATAAACAGAGATACTGTACAATACAGTATATAGAGAGAGTACAGGAATCATGATATTGCTGGCTCTGATTAGTACTGGTGCAAAATGTATTACCCTGACATAAGAACACAGCACATCTTCTCTAATGTGCCCATATTATTTAGTCTAGTTTTTAGCACACTGTGTTGCTGCAGACCTACCTTTGCATGTCTTCTGTAGGAGCTGCTGCCCTACGCAAGTTGACCCACTGCTGTAGTTGTGACATTGAGTTTTTTCTCTGTGCCATTTTCTCGGGGTGGGTGCGTGGCATGTTCATCCTTCGTTGCCCATTACCCTCTGGAAAAGCAGTACTGGCTGGACGGCCCGGAGAAGGAACAAACCCCCAACCATTGGGTTGTGGAGGACGTTCTCCTTCTGGAAAATGTCTGGGAGGCTCCAAGTCAGGAAGCCTTTCAGAAGGAGTCCCCGTCCCGTTTACTTTCGTTAGAGGCTCCTTTCTGCACTCAGACCTCCTTTCTAGCTTTTCAGAACCTCTGCCGTCTCCTTCGCCACGGCTTCTGGTTTCTGGATCACGGTCCCTCACAGGAGGAATGTTTTCACTGTCTTGCCTCTCCAATCTACAAAACATGCATAGAAATAATTGCGTTCAAGGTTACAAATAGCATTTCTTTTAGCTGCTTTTAGAATCTATTTGCACAGAACGCAAATTTAACCAGACAATAATGTGGGGCTCATAGAGCTGCTCCATATTGAATGCTACTGGAACAGGCACTCATTCCTCAGGAATATACTGGTATTTGTTTGTTCACATAACTTGTAACTTTACTGCCGTTCACAAATATGTGTAAATTAAACATTGGGATATATTATTACAAAAATCACACTATTAGAACATACAAACACTTCCATAGCATAATCGTACACATAAAGTCAGAAAGATATTACATGGCGAGAAGACGGTGTAACATATACATCAAGATTTCAGAGCTAAGCTGTAGGAGCCAGAGGGTCATGTGTGCCAGGTGTGGGTTTAAGGGGCCCTTTGGCACCATGTGCAGAAGTTAAAATTATGGAGGCAAAAAAACTTATTTTGCATGGAGACTGGCACAAGGCAGATTGGGACACCGAGGAGCATATTCATAAAGGGACATCATCTATCGATAAATCCCATATGTATGTATGTATCCATTACAGTCATGGCCGAAAGTGTTCGCACCCTTGAAATTTTTCCAGAAAATGAAGTATTTCTCCCTAAAATTATTGCAATTACACATGTTTTGTGATACACATCTTTGTGTGTACTGGAACAACACAAAAAAAACAGGAACAAAAGGCAAACTGAATATTGTTTCAAACAAAACCCCAAAAATGGGCCAGACAAATTTGTTGGCATCCTCAACTTAATATTTGGTTGCACACCCTTTGGAATAAAAAAACTACAATCAATGACTTCCTATAATTATAAACAAGCTCCTTACACGTCTAAACTGGAGTTTGGACGACTCTTCTTTTGCATACTGCTCCGGGTCCCTCATATTTGCAGGGTGCCTTCTCCCAACAGAAATTTTAAGATCTCTCCACAGATGTTCAATGGGATTGAGATCCGGACTCATTATTGGCCACTTCAGAACTCTCCAGCACTTTACTTCCATCCATTTTTTGGTACTTCTTGAAGTATGTTCGGGGTCATTGTACTGCTGGAAGACCCATGACCCAAGACGCAAACCCAGCTTTCTGACACTGGGCACTACATTGCAACCCAAAATCTTTTGGTAATCTTCATATTTTATGATGCCTTTCACAGAGTCAGGGTACCCAGTGCCACAGGCAGCAAAACAACCCCAAAACATCTTTGAACCTGCACCATATTTGACTGTAGGTACTGTGTTCTTTTCTTTGTAGGCCTCGTTCCATTTTCGGTAAACAGTAGAATTATGTGCTTTAACAAAAATCTCTATCTTGGTCTCATCTGTCCATAAAACGCTTTACCAGAAGGATTTTGGCTTACTGAAGTACATTTTGGCAAACTGCAGTCTAGCTTTTTTATGTCTCTGAGTCAGCAGTGGGATCCTCCTGGGTCTCCTGAAATAGCAATTCATTTCATTCACATGTCGACGGATAGTTTGCGTTCACACTGATGCACCATGAGCCTGCAGGATGGCTTGAATCTCTTCTTGGAACTTAATTTTGGCTGCTTATCCACCATCCGGACTATCCTGAGTTGCGTAACCTTTCATTAATTTTTCTCCTCCGCCAACAGAGATTAGCTACAGAGCCACGGGTTGTAAATTCCTTGATTATGTTGCGCACTGTGGAAAAAGTAACATCAAGATCTCTGGAGATGGACTTGTAACCTTGAGATTGTTGATATTTTTCAACAATTTTGTTTCTCAAGTCCTCAGACAGTTCTCCTCTCCTCCATGCTTAGTGTGGCATACACAGACATAAAAATGCAAAGATTGAGTCAACTTCTCTCCTTTTTATCTGGTTTGAGGTGCGATTTTCATATTGATCCATACCTGCTACTTGCCACAGGTGAGTGTGAACGAGCATCACATGCTTGAAACTACTGTAAGTCGTTTACCCACAATTTTGGAATAGTGTCAACAATTTGTCTGGCCAATTTTGAAGGTTTTGTGTGAATATATGTCCAATTTGCCATCTTTCTCTGTTTTTTTTTCTGTGCTGTTCCAATACATGTATAATTGTAATAATTTTCTGGGAGAAATACTTCATTTTCTGGAACAATTTCAAGGGTGCCATCACTTTCGGCTACGACTGTATATCTCCATCCTTCTATACATCCCAGATTTATCCATCTATGCATACCACATTCATCTATCTATCTATGATAAAATTACAAAGCATCAGAAAAACCTAATAGTGTGGTTTCAATTCTCTAGGTTTTAATCCCAATCCAGCATAAATCAAAGTACAAAGAGAGGCAGCACTCCAATCTAACTCAGTGAACAAAATGGACTTTATTCACCCATGTAAGTTATGACTTTTCAGTCCAGTGTGTACAGGTCTTTCTGAGTTCAGCTTTATGCAAGGTGGAGGATGTCCTCATTTTTTTTTTTAATTACACAATTTTAACCATTTGTCTGTTCTGCTACCAAAGCTCAATAAATACAAAAAGGATGAAAACTCACAGACGTTTATTAAGGAACAAATATTATAATGCTCTTGTGATTCATTGTACCTGCAGAGTTGATAAAGATGTCCTAATGTATGCAATTAATTTACTGACCTAGGGGTGGGAGGGTTCTGTACTTGTGATGCGTCTCCCATTGCTCGTATCCAAGCCTCCTGTTCTTCTTTGCTTTCTGCACTAAAGTAGTAAGTGCGAATGCCAGCGTGTTCCGCCTGTCGAGACATTTGGGCTTCATTATGGAGAAAATCTTCCCCAACCCAGCACACAGTCACCTGTGGGAAAAGATACAAAAGCAAATATGAAAGGAGAAAATAATGAATAGACATGAATAGTTACACATGCAAAGACAGGAACCAGTAAGAATCCCAAGACCTGAGAAGCCATGTATTTATTAGACTGCCACACAAACTTGCATTTATGTCTTGTGTCTTCTAGTTTGTGCCATTCTCTGTCTATATAATATTTCATTATTGTACCATTATATCATATATTATTGAACAATACACAAAAGCTTTGTCCAGTCTAATTACGTTTAGACACTGAAAAATGAAAAGTTTTGCAACATTCTATTAAGCTTTGTGTTTCACTCTCACCATTTTCAAGATCTAAGCTTGTTGTCAATGAATGGTAGCATTCTTGTGTACAACTAGAGCATGAAAACTCATACAAGCCTAATACCCATCACAGCCTATAAATGCAGCAGGGGCCAGCCCTCCGCCAGATCTTCGGTGCTTTCATACAGTGAAGTACTGTCACAAACTGCAGTTATGAAAGCTATATTAGGCCAGGATTGTTTTTTAGTCTGCAAATGTACACAATAATGTTTCCACTCACTGAAAAGAATGAGGAATTGAAAGGTGAAGTTTATTACAAAGACGCATAAGAGTGCATTATATCATGATTAAGCCTTATCGTCATCAGGGTGATTTTTCCACATAGCGTTATTGGGAAAAACGCCAATGCAGTTTTTGAGTTTTTAAAGCCAAAGACAAAAAAAGTGACTCCATCAAGAAGCGTTAAGTGTATGTTCACACTACTTAGTTAGCTCAAAAGAAATGGTGGAAAAAAGTCTAACAAAATTATTAAAAGCATGGTCCTTTTAATTGGTATGGAAGAAGGTTTTGCTCTTCAGGCTTTTGAATGTCTTTTCAACCCTTAAAGAAGGTATTTTCAAGTTCTGTCTTGAGCAGCACACAGCTTTTTAGTGTCTTTCACTTTCTGGTATCTAGCAGGGTGTGCTTTCCTCTTCTCATGACAACTCTGTTGAATAATAACACTAAGGTATCAGTAGAACTTTAAAGCTCAGCACAAGTTCTGCTGTAATACATTCAGCCATTAGGATTTGTTCTGAGTTTACACTATTATCCCTTTATTTACACGCAGAAATAACAAGGCATCAAGACAGGGAAAGGTGAAGGGCTGGTGATTTATAACTGCATCTCTTCAGAAGCTGGGGAAGGGAAGGTGATGAGCAGGTACCGCTGTATAGAAATCAATGGACTGGAGAGAGCTGAATGGGAGGTTAAGACCCTGGAAAGTAATTACAGCACACTCTTGATCCATGGAAACAAGCTGTACACTAGAAAAGATAAAAGCTCTCATTGCAAGAAAATGACAGTGGATAGACAAAGCAAGTAAATTGCAAACATGCTTATATTCATGGTGTCTTACTATTTAAAGGAAGAACTTGAGAATACCCCCATTACGGCTTTCGACAACAACAAACATTTAAAAGAAGTGTCATGTGATTATTCTTCCATTTTCTGCTAAAAAGATTATCAATACTTTTCAACTGAATTTAATGGCCATTTTGATTTTTTTTGTCACCGTTTGTGCTTCATTATTTAAAGAGTAACTGTTGTTTTCATTTTATTTCAAATATCTTTCTCTGCCAGGACTTATCATTCAGTCTGAATATTCTCAATTCTGAGGTCAAATCTGTATTTAGTGGAGCCTGGCTTTCACATTACAGACATACATACAATTTTGTTTCTGACCAAATACTTATTTTCCACCATAATATGCAAATAAAATGTTAAATAAACAGACAATGTGATTTTCTGGTTTTTTTTTTCTCAGTTTGTCTCCCATAGTTGAGGTCTACCTATGATGTAAATTACAGACGCCTCTCATCTTTTTAAGTGGTGGAACTTGCACTATTGCTGACTGACTAAATACTTTTTTGCCCCACTGTAGGAGATGGCAGTTACTACTAGAGGAGTTATGGCTCTGGCCAGGTACGGACTGGGGCTGAAATTCAGCCCTAGCATTTGAAATAACAGGCCCATGTTGTCCCCGCCCCCATGAACCAGATGGAATATATTACTAATATTACACTATATGGAGGTAAGGAAGATTTTCTACATATTATTTCTAACGATACCAGTGGCCTGCTGGGGTAAGTGACTGAGTCAGCAACTTTGTGCTCTGTCACAACTCTAAGGCTGGGTTCACATTGCGTCCTGTCAGTCCGTTAGAAGGACTATGTTACACCGCTGCATAAACACAGTGTAACGTAGTCCGTTAAGGCCGCCATTGACTGCAATGTCGGACGCATCGCTAGCGCATGCCCACAATGGGCGTGCGCTAAGGATGTGCCGTCATTGAGTGACGGACCCTGAGATGCGGGCTGCAGCTTTCCGGGTCCGTCACTGCTAGCGCAGATAGAGCTAGCAGATGCTCTATCTGCGCTAACGCGATGTAAACGTCGGCACTTGCATTAACAGCAGCCCGTTAGCGTATGTGCTGAACGGGCTGCTGCTAACGCAGTGTGAACCCGGCCTTAACAGTATGGGTATCTTGAGAACACAGACTCCGTTAACAACGTAGCAGACAAGGCAGCCCATGACCAGAGAGGCCCTTCTGGCATTTGCCAGAATTGCCAGATGGCCAGTCCGGCCCTGGCTTTCTGCCCTTGTCCTCCTTCTCCCCTCTGCCTTATATAGGAGAGGGCAGTTACTACTGAAAAGATTTTGACAAGTGCTGAGTAATGTAAAAATGTGGCTTCACTGAATACAGATTTTACCTGTGAATTCAGAGTTTTTGGAGAATGACTGAGCAGTCCTGGTGGAGTGAGAAGCAGATTTCTAAAAGAAGATATATTTTCATGTGAACTATTGATTTGTGAAATAAAAATTAAAATGACGACTACTCTTTAAAATAAAACAAAATGTCTGGAAAACACCAGTAAGGAGACAGCCAAAAAATGGTAAAAAATAAAAACTGCAAAACAAATTTGTTGAAAAACTGCCCAGAAAACAAGAGAAGAATGTTAAAAAAGGAACAATTCTAAAAAACAGTCCTCTACTTGAAAAAAGGTCTTTTTTGACCGCTAGAAATAGACGCTTAAAAAAACTGCATTAAAAATATTGGTGTTTTCCCCAAAAAATGCTGTATGTGTGAAACCATCCTAGGATGGGCCAACCACTTCAAAGAAGACTTTAGATGATACTAAAACACTTCATTTTTATTCTGTATCACAGTCACCAAATACTTATTAATGTTGTAAGATACTGAAAGATGGATCCCCATGCATGAATTCCCAGTGCAGAGTAAATAGGTTTCTGAATTCACCAGCCATCCTCAAGCAAATGGCACAGCTTAGACGCCAACTGGCTGCATGCATGAGTCTGTATGTGAAACCAGTGTGTATGGAACATGCAGGCTTGGCCTATGCCAAGCAGGGAGTGGTAATGTGAGCATGCAGCAGGTACAGCAGGACTTACTACCTAGCACAGCGACTCTGCAGGGGGCAGGCTCTTGGCAGGGGTACGTTCCATGGAATCCTCTCACCAGCACAGGAGGGAAGACAGAACAGGTGAGAGAGGCAGCATACACTGGGGGCTTGCATCACTCAAAGCAGAAACCCCCAAATGTGGCTCAAATGAACTGAACGACTTATATGACTTGTCGGAACATAAAATAAAAAAAAAAATGAATATCTTAGGAATAAAATATACTAAAGACAGCTTCATGTTTAAAGATTTCCAAATCAGCAAATACCCTCAGAGATAAGTACAATTATGGATGTGATTTCATTCTTCTTAGGTTTCAAGTAATAAATCTCCAGGAAATCTAAGAATAATTATTTGATATATTACTTTTTATATTAGAATTGGTTATTTTTGCCCATTTTAAACATGTCACTGTCATCAGTAAGTATTTGCCCTAAGAAAGAGCAATCCTTCAACAGAGTCATAAGTATTGGATGATATTGGTTCTAAATCAATTGGGTCACCATATTTATCAGGAAACAATCTTGAAGAATGGTAGCCATGTGGACATTTTCTAACTATGCAGAAAAATACACATCACATTACTCTCCTGCCATCCTACTGACCTTAAAGGTGTGCTTCCGACTGATATTATCCGATGGTTGGACTGGGGCAATGCGAAAACTCAGCAGGGGAATGCTTCCTAAAATCCCCTCTTCTTTTTCATCTGAATTTAAGAAAACAGTGAGAATCTTGAAAGAAAGAGGCAAAGAGGGGAGAAATGAAAAGATGACGGTGATGCGTGAGAAAGACAGAGAAGTGGTTTGGAGAGGGGACGTATAACACGAAAATGTGGTCGCAGGGCAAAAGGCGTTAAATAACCCATAACAGGGAAACAAAAAAACACCTGCTGCAAAACAATACGCAGGAGAAAGGGAGACACCTACTAGGGTGACGGCGGGAGGAGGACATGTCGGGATTATGCACCTGAGGTAACTCTTTCTCTGCCAGGCTATTTTCCAAAAGCAATGCTGTTTTCATGGACTATTATAGTAAATATGTTCCCCACGGAGATAATCCTAGTACATGCATGCCTGCCAGTGATAATAATGTGTGGGAGGCTTTTCACATGCACACATAACACAATAGGGCACTGATAAATTATTCACACTCCACCTGTTCCCTGCCTAAGCACAGGTGAATTGGGACCTGGCAACAGATGGGAGCAGAGGTCCTCAATCCATCTGTTCTGGCAGGAAGGCGTCGTAGAAAAAAAAAAATAACAACCTGGCACTGGGATTTCGACATTTGCTGTGTACCTTTGTAATAGAAGAGGCAACGATCCACAAGGACAAACCAGCGCTTGTTCCACTGCTTCACTCCAGAACTGGCCTGCAGACAACACGGACAAGCAAAGAGAAAGAAAAGAGAAAAATATTATACAAATGAGTATTTAAAGGATAACAAAATCTGGTCAGAGAGCCATTCATTACAAAAATAAAATTTAAGTTTTAGAAACGTAGGAACCTGTGAAATAAAACAAATCCCCACTATGGAAAATTGTTGGGGCTCATTTTGAATTACTTACTGCATCAATGCGGCGTGGCATGGAGGTGATCAGTCTGTGGCACTGCTGAGGTGTTATGGAAGCCTAGGTTGCTTTGATAACAGCCTGAGTCATCTGCATTGTTGAGTCTGGTGTTTCTCATCTTCCGCTTGACAATACCCCATAGATTCTTTATGGGTTTAAGGTCAGGTGAGTTTGCTACCAATCAAGCACAGTGATACTGTTGAATTTAAACCAGGGATTGGTACTTTTGGCAGTGTGGGCAGGTGCCAAGTCCTGCTGGAGAATTAAATTTCTATCTCCAAAAAGCTTGTCGGCAGAGGGAAGCATGAAGTGCTCTAAAATTTCCTGGTAGACGGCTCTGTTGACTTTGGTCTTGATAAAACACAGTGGACCTACACCAGCAGATGACATGGCTCCCCAAACCATTACTGATTGTGGAAACTTCACACTAGACCTCAAGCAGCTTGGATTGTGGCCTCTCCACTCTTCCTCCAGACTCTGGAACCTTGATTTCCAAATAAAATGCAAAATGTACTTTCATCTGAAAACAGCACCTTGGACCACTGAGCAACAGTCCAGTTCTTTTTCTCCTTGGCCCAGGTAAGACGCTTCTGGCGTTGTCTATTGGTCATGAGTGGGTTAACATAAGGAATAGGACACTTGTAGCCCATGTCCTGGATATGTCTGTGTGTGGTGGCTCTTGAAGCAATGATGCCAGCAGCAGTGCACTCCTTGTGAATCTGCCCAAAGTTTTTGAATGGCCTTTTCTTAACAATCCTTTCAAAGCTGTGGTTATCCCGGTTGCTTGTGCACCTTTTCTACCACACTTTTTCCTTCCACTCAACTTTCCATTAATATGCTTGGATACAGCACTCTGAAGAGCCAGCTTCTTTAGCAATGACCTTTAGTGGCTTAAGGTACCTTCACACATAACGATATTGTTAACGATATCGTTGCTTTTTGTGACGTAGCAACGATATCGTTAATAAAATCGTTATGTGTGACAGCGACCAACGATCAGGCCCCTGCTGGGAGATCGTTGGTCGCTGAAGAAAGTCCAGAACTTTATTTCGTCGCTGGATCTCCCGTGGACATCGCTGAATCGGCGTGTGTGACACCGATCCAGCGATGTCTTCACTGGTAACCAGGGTAAACATCGGGTAACTAAGCGCAGGGCCGCGCTTAGTAACCCGATGTTTACCCTGGTTACCATCCTAAAAGTAAAAAAAACAAACACTAGATACTTACCTACCGCTGTCTGTCCCCGGCGCTGTGCTCTGCACTCCTCCTGTACTGGCTGTGAGCGTCGGTCAGCCGGAAAGCAGAGCGGTGACGTCACCGCTCTGCTTTCCGGCCGCTGTGCTCACACAGACAGTACAGGAGGAGTGCAGAGCACAGCGCTGGAGGACAGACAGCGGTAGGTAAGTATGTACTGTTTGTTTTTTTTACTTTTAGGAAGGTAACCAGGGTAAACATCGGGTTACTAAGCGCGGCCCTGCGCTTAGTTACCCGATGTTTACCCTGGTTACCGGCATCGTTGGTCGCTGGAGAGCGGTCTGTGTGACAGCTCTCCAGCGACCAAACAGCGACGCTGCAGCGATCCGGATCGTTGTCGGTATCGCTGCAGCGTCGCTTAATGTGAAGGGGCCTTTACCCTCCTTGTGGAGTGGGTCAATGACTGCCTTCTCCACATCTGTCAAGTCAACAGTCTTCCCCATGATTGTGGAGCCTACTGAAACAGACTAAGGGACCTTTTTAAATGTTTAGGAAGCCTTTGAGATAATGACTTTTGGGTGAAATAGATCACTCTGTTTGTAATTACTCTATATAATATAGGAGTTTCACTTTTCGTATTGAAGAACTGAAGTAAATTAACTTTTTGATGATATTCTAATTTTGTGACAAGCACCTGTAAGAACGCATAAGCGTTTTTATTGCATTACTGCTGTAGAAATGTAGCAAATACACTTGTGATTTGTATATGAATCTATCAATGAAGCTTTATCAAAGCTAAGAAACATGAAACATCCAAAACAAATCAATTTTATTGAAAACTTGATATACTAAAAACAGACAAAAACTGCAAAAGAAAAACGCATATAAAAATAACACGCACACAAAAATGCAATGAAAAAAAAACCCACAAAAAATATGGATGAAAATTTGAAATATCAAAGATGCACAAAATTGTGAGAACATAGCAAAAACGGAAGGTTTCTCAATAATTGACTATATTTTGTATTGTTGCCCACACAATGTACCCACCTGTTTATATAGCCAGCCTATCTTCGTGACCTCAGCATTTGGATTCCTCTTCATGGAATTAGAGCGTTTCCCAAAGGCGATTCCTTTCTTGGAAGGTCGAGACTTGATAAAACAAGAAATACCGTGTCATGATCTTCTTAGTGATCACCACAATATGACACAGAAAAACAAATCACCTGCACTACTCTACCCCATACGATAAGTTTATGAAGTTCGGCATACATAATGTCCTAGTGCTGGGAAATATACAGTGCAAGTTGCACAACAGCATTACAATGAAAATGGATTTTTGTTAGCTAATTATTTCTGTTCTAACATTACGCTCTCTATTACACTTATCTCAATATTTAAAGGCTCTTGCAGCCATCAGGGTCGTAATGATGTTCTAATGAAAGGGACATGTGCATGACACCTGTCGAATGTGCACGCATGTTTTAATGAAAGGGACATGTGCATGACACCTGTCGAATGTGCACGCATCTCAGCAGGGTTGTGTAGACATGATGTGGTAAAGTGAGAGTGAGAGGTACGGGAGAAACTCTTTGAAAAAGGACCTGCCAGGTTTTGCTCTTCTTCTATTCCCACTGATCCCCCGTGTATATCGTTTTTTGGTGTGTTTTTAAAAAATTACGCTATACGCTTCTTGGGATATGGCCTTTTTATCCAGGGCTCATTTTTATGGTTGTTACAAGAAAGTGTTGCAGGATTCTCTGGCTGTTTTAGGCTCCTCTCCCAAACTACTCTGTGATTCACGACCCCATTGTAAAGGCCATCAAAATTAATAAGGGGAGCAAAAAGGAATAAAATGGAGGCAAAAAATGGTCACTTTGGACTGTAATGACAGGAACTCTTTAAGCTTACAAAAAGTCACTTTATTATTTGATTCAATGGAAGTTATATAAATCTGTTTCAGGCAGCTCCCTCTAGTGGTGGCTGCAGGCAGTCAGGATTTTTTCATTGTCATCTATAGATATGTCAAAGTCACATTGATGTTTTGAAGGAGAAAATGTGAACACAGCACTCCAGTCCCAATGCGTAAATCTTAAAACTTTTCTGTTATCAGTAAAAGTGAGTACTGAACCAACTATAGAAGCAATTGTTATTGTGAGATTGCAAATTCGTACCAAATACATTCATTGTACTGGCCTTTGCCAGGAAGCATGGTTAGCTACAAATATATGGTCTTGCTCTATCGTGGAAAACCCAAAACATAAAATGGAAACTAAGAGATAAGGCCAAAAAAGCCATGGCTTTAGATACCATTGTTTTCCGACACATAAGAAACACTTAGGTAAGGTTTAGTATCAATATGTTCTTAAAACAGAACATACAGTGAAATGTGATCAAAAGCGTTTATTATTTAGTTGTTGGAAAAAGTTTTAACTGGCACAAATTTGGGTTTCACGAAGTTTGCAGCTCCAGTGTTTTTCGATCTTTTAGTTGGATGTTTCTATGGTTATTACAGTAAAGTACAATTATAAGCATTTCAAAAGTTTTATACTATTGAATTATTTGTGGCTTGGCCACAGGTTCTCAATGGGATTGAGATCTGGGGAGTTTCCTGACAATTGACCCAATATTTCAAAGCTTAGTTCATCGAGCCACTTAGTTATTCCTTCTGCCTCCACATGTTATTCCACATGTTCTCCATCATGCTGCAAAAAACATTGGTCATCTCTAAATTGCTCATGCATTGTTGGTAGAATTTGCTCTTGGATGATAGTTAGATCCATTCTTTATTTACAGCAGTGTTCTGAGACAAAATTGTGAGTACGCGAACTTCCTTTGAATGAAAAGCAACGGCACACACTCATGGTAGCGCTCACCTTTTCTTCTCCACACAATCATTCTGTCAGTTGTCCCAAATAATCTTAAGGCGGCTTCAGAATCCCTGTACGTCCTACAGAATGTGTCACTGTGCGTGCAGATGTACTGACACTTGTCTGCTGCCATTCTGAGGCAACTTCTGCACTGGTGTTGTAACTATTCTGTAGCTGGGGTCCTGGGTTCAAATTCAATCAAGGACAACATCTGCAAGGAGTTTGTATGTTCTCCCCTGGTTTTCTCCTACACTCTAAAGACATACTACCAGGGTACCGTATATACTTGAGTATAAGCCGAGATTTTCAGCCCATTTTTTTAGGCTAAAAGTGCCCCTCTCGGCTTATACTCGAGTCATTGTCCCAGGGGGTCGGCGAGGGAGGGGGAGAGGCAGGAGTGGCGGCTGTCGTATCATACTCACCTGCTCCCGGCATGATTTCTGCTTCTCCGATGGTCTCCGGCGTGCGCAGCTCTTCCTGTGTTCAGCGGTCACGTGGTACCGCTCATTAAAGTAACGAATATGGACGCGACTCCACTCCCATAGGCGTGGAGCGCATATTCATTACTTAAATGAATGGTACCATGTGAAGCAGGGACCGCCTCAGGAGAGGGTGAGTATGACGGGGAGGGTGAGCCATGCGATATTCACCTGTCCCCATTCCACCGCCAGGCTCTGTCTTCTGCGTCCTCCGGCTGTGACGTTCAGGTGAGAGGGCACGATGACGTGTTTAGTGCGCACCCTCTGCCTGAACAGTCACTGCAGAGACCCGGAAGACACAGCGGCGTGCGGCGGTGAAATGGGGACAGGTGAATATCGCAAGTTCCGGGGGCCTGAGCCAGTGGCGACTCCAGCACCTGACCCCCATAGCGCACCGCTGTCCCCGCCTGCTCAGGACCCCGGCACCCGGCTCCCAGCGACAAGAGGTGAGTATGTCATTTTTTTTTTTTTAATCGCAGCAGCAGCATATGGGTCATAATATTCTATGGAGCATCTTATGGGGTCATCAACCTTTATGGAGTAGCATAAGGGGCATATTATTCTATGAAGCATCTTATAGGCCCATCAACCTTTATGGAGCAGCATATGGGGCATAATATGCTATGGAGCATCTTATGGGGCCATCAACCTTTGTGCAGCATTATATGGGGCATAATATTCTATGGAGCCATCATTAACCTTTTATGCAGCATTATCTGGGGCATATTTTCATATGGAGCATCTCATGGGGCCCATCAAACTTTATGAAGCATTATATGGGGCGTACTTTGTATGGAGCATCCTATGGGGCCCATTATGAACTGTATGGATCATTATATGGGGCTCCTGATTCAATATGGATATTCAAAAACACTTAACCTACTGATGTCTCAATTAATTTTACTTTTATTGGTATCTATTTTTATTTTTGAAATTTACCAGTAGCTGCTGTATTTCCCACCCTAGGATTTTACTTGAGTCAATAAGTTTTCCCAGTTTTTTGTGGCAAAATTAGGGGTCTCGGCTTATACTCGGGTCAGCTTATACTCGAGTATACGGTATTCAGTTTTTTATTTTAAAGCATTCAAAAATTTTAGTTTTCTGAAAATAATAATCTCACCCTTATGGTGGGACCATCTTGAATGGTGTCAGAAACCATGCTGAATGAGGAATTTTCGTTGGAAAGGTTGGTAGTTCGCTTTCCTCCTGCCTCTGAGCTCATCTCAGATCTGCAGGGAAACAGAGTTCAAGGATTACAACCTGACATCAGTCATACAGTGTCCTGCATTAGCAGATTACATACTCACCCCAGGCGCCCAGTTTTCTTTGGGATCAGTCCAGTCACTGGGTGCAGGAGGGTGCGGAGGTGCGCATTGTGGCTATAGGAATAAAGAAAGTCAATGAATAAACATAAAAAATAAGCTTAAGGACATGAGAGTGGCATCAAGTCACAGAATTCTACATAACAGGTAATCACACACATATAACATTGCAGAAGGACATCTCTGTACCCCCGTACATTATACACACAAAGCCCCTTGCACTTCTTTTTAATGTTCTGTAGGGCCTTAAAATCAGTTACTGTGCAGACTTAATTTTAGCTAGGTTTCATTTGTTTATAAATAGTACATTAGCTATAAATTAACGGGAATGTCTTATGGAATTACCTATTGCTTATCAAGTTTTTATGTTAAAAAACTAAAACAAAGAAAGAAAAACACATTTATGTGCCATATCACAATCTACATTAAAAAATCAATACAGAAATTTTGAAAATTTCACATGGTCCTCTAAGCTCAATATTAGGCTTACAATTCCTATACAATAATACTTTTCAGCAGTCTCATTATCATCACAGACATGATTACAATGACAGTTAACACAGCTGATATCACAGGATACAATTCTCCCGACTTTTTCCCCTCACTGACTTTTTCCCAGATCTGAGTATGCCTAGAAAGGTGGAGACTAAAAGGATTTAGTGACAAAGGTTATCATGAAGGAACGTTATTAAAAAAAGCTCGCTTCACAATCTTTCAGTGCAAATTGGCTGCTGATCACCCAATAAAAGAGGAAAGCGCTCACTCATCACTCAAAAAGTCATTGTTCTCAGTAAACATGAGTTTACATAGTTCTGTGTAAACAGGACTCACACTGCTGAGAACAATGGGAGATCTACATATTACATGGATATCAGTGCACATTGTTTACTGCGGTCTGCCTGTGTAAACAGGCTAATACGCGACCACTGATCTGATACATACCAATCATCTGTCAATTATTGCTGCCAGTCAGTCCGTGTAACCATCATTTAACGAAGGTTACAGTTAGTCACTTTTCTTTTTTGTCTTCTGGCATTTGTTGCCGTTTTTGGGGACAAATTCTTCAAAATGGTGCATGATTTTTGTGCAAAGTAAAAATCGTTTTTATTTTTGTCTGTAACTAGTTCAAGACTGTGCCATTCACCCCAGTTCCTGACCCCGTAAATTTTCAGGTTTTTTCGGACATGCAATTCACAGAGCTGTAAAATGTTTGTTTTTCCCATTTTTTAAATTTGCTTTAATGACCACACAGGACAACTAAAATACACTTAAAAACATTAATATATTGGACTCCAGATTTTTTACCGGGGGTATATTGATCTTTAGAAAGGCTCTTTATAGTCCCGGACAGCCCCATTTACTTTTAAAAAATAAACCCTTTGGTTCTATATAATGGTGATGTGTTTAATATCTGTTCATACAACCGTCTGCACACTACAATTATGTTATATACTACGTAGGCTGTCCTATATACTACCATACATATTCTAGAATACCCGATGCGTTAGAATCGGGCCACCATCTGGTTGTAATAATAATGATGATTGGCAGACCAAAATTAGATGATACAAATCAGAGCAATAAGAAAAAAATTGAAAAGCCCAAATGGCCTTCTTAAAGGGACAGTCACCTGAATTTGGAGGGAACAATCTTCAGCCATGGAGGCGGGGTTTTTGGGTGTTTGATTCACCCTTTCCTTACCCGCTGGCTGCATGCTGGCTGCAATATTGGATTGAAGTTCATTCTCTGTCCTCCATAGTACATGCCTGTGCTGTGCAAGATTACCTTGTGCAGGCATGTACTACGGAGGACAGAGAATCAACTTCAATCCAATATTGCAGCCAGCATGCAGCCAGCGGGTAAGGAAAGGGTGAATCAAAAACACAAAAACCCCGCCTCCATGGCTGAAGATTGTTCCCTCCAAATTCAGGTGACAGAGTCCCTTTCAATCCAATATTGCAGCCAGCATGCAGCCAGCGGGTAAGGAAAGGGTGAATCAAACACCCAAAAACCCCACCCCTATGGCTGAAGATTGTTCCCTCCAAATTCAGGTGACAGAGTCCCTTTAAAGGCAGCCCCCAAAAACATGCAATAAAAAGAGATCAAAGGGCCCAAGATGGTATTAATAAAAACTACAGCTCAGTGAGCAAAAATCAAGCATTCATACAACTCCATCAATAAAGAAATACCGGTATCAAAGTTACAAGTCTAAGAAAATAATGACACAAATAATATTTTTTTACAGAATTAAAAAAAATAAAAATTGACCACTAATATGTATGGTATATATAATGAGCTACAGTTTGATAGAGCCACAACCGTACTGACCAGGAGAATCCTATTGTTAAATCATTAAAGGAAATCTGTCACCTACTTTTTCGTGTATAAACTTCAGCCACTGCCATCAGGGGCTTATCTACAGCAATTTGTAATGCATTCTGTAATGCTGTAGATGAGCCCCCCTGATGTAACCTGAAGGATAAGAAAAACAGGTTATATTAAACTCACCCAGGGGCGGTCCGTTACGGTCCGATGGGAGTCGCAGGTCCGGGTCCGGCACCTCCCATTTTCATGCAATGACGTCCTCTTCTTTGCTTCCTGTTGCGGCTCCTGCGCAGGTGTATTGATTTGCCCCGTTGAGGGCAGCGTGAAGTACTGCAGTGCACAGGCGCCGGGAAAAGTCAGAGAGGCTCAGCACCTGCGCATTGCAGTACTTTATGCTGCCCTCAACAGGGCAGATCAGTACGCCTGCACAGGAGCCGCGGCAAGAAGACAAGAAGAGGATGTCATCGTATGAAGATGGGAGGCGCTGGACCCAGACCGCGATGCCCATCGGACCGGACCGCACATGGGTGAGTATAATCTAACTTGTTTTTCTTGTCTTTCAGGTTACATCAGGGGCTTATCTACAGCATTACAGAATGCATTACAGAATGCTGTAGATAAGCCCCTGATGGCGGTGGCAGCAGCTTATATACGAAAAAGTAGGTGACAGATTCCCTTTAACTGAATTTACTGCACATTGAATAGCCGTAAAAACAAACAAAATGTTGGAACTGTGTTTTATTCACCATTTCACCCCACTTAGAGGCGCCAGCTGTGGCACCTGCGCTGCAGCATAATCACATGTGTTCCGTGTATATAATTAATATGTTTGAGGTTATCCTGATATTCCACAAAAATAATAATAATAATAATCTTTATTTTTATATAGCGCTAACATATTCCGCAGCGCTTTACAGGTTGCACACACTCTCATCGCTGTCCCCGATGGTGCTCACAATCTAAATTCCCTATCAGTATGTCTTTGGAAAAAAAAAAATCCATTTGAAAATGGCGCCTGCGTAGTAGCAGGTATCGGTAAACTAGGGGGCAGGTCAGTGAGGGATCAGTGACTTATCAGTAGTCTGCATTACGAATACCTAATCAGAGCACCACAGGAAGACCCCCCACAGGCCACCCCGATGCACGAGCATATCATTAACGCAAAACTGAAAATAAAGATTAAACAACAACCACAAGACGGATTTCATCAGCCAGGTTATCATTGTAATCAGTGTAATGGCGCCGTAGATTACTGAGTACAATCCTGAGGACAGGTTCATTATAGTGACAAGTAACATAGTAACATAGTAACATAGTTAGTAAGGCCGAAAAAAGACATTTGTCCATCCAGTTCAGCCTATATTCCATCATAATAAATCCCCAGATCTACGTCCTTCTACAGAACCTAATAATTGTATGATACAATATTGTTCTGCTCCAGGAAGACATCCAGGCCTCTCTTGAACCCCTCGACTGAGTTCGCCATCACCACCTCCTCAGGCAAGCAATTCCAGATTCTCACTGCCCTAACAGTAAAGAATCCTCTTCTATGTTGGTGGAAAAACCTTCTCTCCTCCAGACGCAAAGAATGCCCCCTTGTGCCCGTCACCTTCCTTGGTATAAACAGATCCTCAGCGAGATATTTGTATTGTCCCCTTATATACTTATACATGGTTATTAGATCGCCCCTCAGTCGTCTTTTTTCTAGACTAAATAATCCTAATTTCGCTAATCTATCTGGGTATTGTAGTTCTCCCATCCCCTTTATTAATTTTGTTGCCCTCCTTTGTACTCTCTCTAGTTCCATTATATCCTTCCTGAGCACCGGTGCCCAAAACTGGACACAGTACTCCATGTGCGGTCTAACTAGGGATTTGTACAGAGGCAGTATAATGCTCTCATCATGTGTATCCAGACCTCTTTTAATGCACCCCATGATCCTGTTTGCCTTGGCAGCTGCTGCCTGGCACTGGCTGCTCCAGGTAAGTTTATCATTAACTAGGATCCCCAAGTCCTTCTCCCTGTCAGATTTACCCAGTGGTTTCCCGTTCAGTGTGTAATGGTGATATTGATTCCCTCTTCCCATGTGTATAACCTTACATTTATCATTGTTAAACCTCATCTGCCACCTTTCAGCCCAAGTTTCCAACTTATCCAGATCCATCTGTAGCAGAATACTATCTTCTCTTGTATTAACTGCTTTACATAGTTTTGTATCATCTGCAAATATCGATATTTTACTGTGTAAACCTTCTACCAGATCATTAATGAATATGTTGAAGAGAACAGGTCCCAATACTGACCCCTGCGGTACCCCACTGGTCACAGCGACCCAGTTAGAGACTATACCATTTATAACCACCCTCTGCTTTCTATCACTAAGCCAGTTACTAACCCATTTACACACAAGTAACTGAGCAAACATTGGAATTGATAACCCAGTAGAGTAGAGCGGGGACTAGCCCAGGCCCGGACATCACTGATGATGCCTCGCTTCAGGGTGGGGGAAGAGGCTACACAGCCCCTGACCCTGAGGACAACTTGAGTCTCTCAGCATACACTTGGATTCTCTAACGAAGCGTCATCAAACTGGAAATAGTAAAAAATAAAATAGTTACATAGTGTAGTGAGAGAACTTTTTAATTAAAGTATATTAGAAAAGAGATTAGATTATGACATTAAATAGTCATTTAGGATTAAAATAAATGTTACTTTAGGACCACCCCTTTAATGAAGTCAGATAACCCATTTAAGATCTATGCTATTCCTTGCAATAAATGTTATAGACCAGGGTCTTTTAGCAGTTTCATAGTAATCTCCGCACTCTTCTAAGTGAATGGATTACATGCCCATAACTCGCGGGTTCATTAAAATTCTAATCGGTAGGAATGTAACAAACAAGAGCAACACCTGGGATGAATCATTAATCCCAGTCCTTACCACTAATGAACAAGATGTGCATTGTGCATGTTCTTCAGTCGTAATGAAGACGTCTCACACTAGATCAACACCGAGTACACCCTTATATATTATATATCTTTACAGCTGCTATAATGATGCAACCAAGGCTGATCCCTCAATTGTTTTACTTTGTGAGCACCGTATAATTGTGGTTGGAAGTCTATACATAATCTGCACATGTCAGGGAACAACAGGATCTGCAAGTTAAAAACCACTGGTGTCTGACATGTCATCATCACCTTTCCATGTCAGTGGTGAGCAGGTCGTCGCAAGGAGCAGTTGACTAAATATATCTGACAATAAACACGGTTTGTCCATTCAGAATTTTCCATTTCCGTTGTTTCCTGACTTGCTTTGTTTCTGATCTATGTGCGTCTTCCACTTCAAAGCTGGGAGTAAAAAGGCATGTGGCTGATATGGCCTTAGCCCATGCCAATAGGGTGGATGATAATGAGAATTTTCTAAGCATGAAAGCAGTATGAAAACCAAAGTACATATATTAAATATTTAACTGCGGAGGAACAGAATAAAAATACAATATTCTCCAAAGCTCTGCATCAGAGGTTCTGTTCCTCTCGGAGTAGATACTGCAACGCAGCACTACTTCCCTCATACGGTGCTGAATAAATGATGAAAAAACAGATAATAAATAAAAACTTAAAGACCCAGCTGGTCAAGTGTCTTTGATATGTAAATAAGAATGGAAGGGGTTAAAGGGAAATTTGTACATACCTGTCCCTACCGCCAACACGAAACTTAAGCATGTTCTAGCTGCCTCCTGCCTTTAGGAATTGGAAGTGGAAAATGGAAAGAAAGCACATGCTTGTGTCATGGACATAAGAAGACGAAGCAGGGGATAAATAAGAGCAGGGCAGGTCACTTGATGTAGGGGATAAGCAGCTAAATAGTTGAAAGGTGAAATAAGCTTTGGCAGTCAGTGTTCAGTGCTAAACAGACACCGGGCTGCCATGTGCCCCATAGCCTGAAGTAGAGTTACTGCAAAGTGTCAATGATGGAGAAGACTATGGGTTCCAGTTAGAAGGACATGTCAACTCAATTGTTTGTACTAAAATAATTTCCCATGTACCATATCCTGTAAACGATCCAATATTATGCTATGCGCTATATGGACAAATTAATTAGACATTACACCTACAGGAGCTGTCATGACAGCCAATTCTAAATCCATCGGAGTCAGCCCGCCTTCACAGATAAAACAAAGTCCACTTTTCTTTAAAGGCCTTCTACAAGATTTCAGAGACAGTGTGTTGGATGAAAACGCCTGGCTTGCAATTTCCATCGCAGTTCATCCCAAAGATGTTTGATGGGGCACTGTGGGGACCTGTCAAGTTCTTCACCATCAATCTCACCCAACTATGCATTTATATACCTTGCTTCGTGTATGGGGGCTCAGTTGTGCTGAAATTGAAAAGCCCCACAAAAACTGTTCCCACAAAGTGGGCATACAATTGTCTAAAATGTATTCGTATGCTGAAGCGATACCATTTCCCTTCACTGGAACGAAAGGGCCTAAGCCAACACCTGAAAGATGATCCCATGGCATTATGTCCCCTCTAGCAAACCTTACAGTTGGCACAGGCAAGGAATGTTCTCCTGGTATTTACAAAACCCAGACTCGTCCATCAGATTGCCAGGCAGAATAGTGATTTGTCACTCCGCAGAACACGTTTTCACTGCTCCAGACACCACTTCAGACGCCAGTCCATCCCATTCTTTGGCATTGTGCCTCATGACGTAAGATTTGTATACAGTTGCTCAAATATGGACATCCATGCCATGAAGTTCCCAGGTCATTTTTTTTTTTTTTTGCAACCTTTAGCGTTTTCACTATATTTTCACTTAACTCTGACAAAGTGGGCAGAGCTAGGACAGGGCAGTGGGTGGGTTTTGGGGGTTTAACCGCCCATCAAATTCATGACGAGCGGAGTTTGCTACACCCCTAATCTTATCCAGCTGGAACTGAACATTTGTGGCGAGAGGTGCATGCCACTACACAGGCGCACCAATGCTCTTCTTAATGAATCTGGTACAACCTGGCTACTCATCAAGACCGGGGAAAAAATGCCGATCTTGATGAAGTAAGGTATCTTTGCCCGTGCACTTGGCAACCCCACTCTTTATGGGGTCCGTGGCGGAATTGCTGTGATTGCTAAACAATTACACTTTTCCATAACAACAATCAGTAGCTCATGGAACTTTTTTTTTGGGGGGGGGGAGAAATTCTATAAACTGACTTATTACATTGATGGTATCCTTTTCCAGTACTGTACAAAACTTTGGTGAGATCTTTAGGACCACCCATTCTTTCACAAATGTTTCTAAAGGAAGACTGCATAGCTAGGTGCAGAATTTTATACATCTGTGACAATGGGACTGAATGAAGAATCTAAATTCAATGATTAAATCATTAAATTTAATCATTGAATTAAACAAAAAAAAACACAGATGTGAGATTTTCAGTCAATTCCAATTCAGTTATCCGTCTGATAAAGTTGATCTACTGTGTAGTCACTGGCTTACCAGCAGGGGGTAGATTCCCATCACATCCTGAGGCTTCTGTGACCTTAATCTTTTCATTATAGGGTTGCATTAGGATAGCCTCAATTAACATGTTCCACCCTAAACGAAAATCATGTGCTAGAAACAAGCAAATCCTCACTGATCAAGGATCTGGCTATGCTCTGCTCCACGTAAACAACTTAAATAAGCATCTGTAGGTCGTTCACCATATTCTCCTCTATATGGCGGTCAGATGTGAACATACATGACCTGTAAGATACATAGACAGTAACAGAAAACTTTGCATGTTTCTTCTTTATATGGTGTATTCTCTACAATGAACATGAGAGGTGTGAATATATCATGAAATAAGTTCATATATAAGTCTATGCAGATCAAGAGCTTGAAAAACTTTTCTTGGGAAACATGTAGAACAACTAGGATTAAAATGTGACAGAAAATAGAATATGTTGTTACTAGCATTCTCTGCATATACTATATTTCCAAGGTGACATACATTTTATAAGATTAGTCCATACAAACAGCGGTCACTGCTACATATAAGTATGAGACTCACACAAACTTTCTTTTTTCTACGCTCCCCTCCTCTTCTATCCGGGTTGTACTCACATCAGGACCAGCCTAAGTGTATTTTTTGGAACACACTGCAGCAGATAAGGTGTTTCCCGGATTCCAGAGTCTGAGAGAAGAAACATCTGGAGTTAATAATAGCTCCAGGAATGTTCATCCCCCTCCAGACACACAATACAAGGATCTGTAGCCCCTCAATATCGATGGAAGGGGGCTTAAAGACTACTGAGAATTAGAGCTGGAGGAGAAATATAACAGTTTAACACTTTGCCTACCATAAGAATAGCATTTTCCATTCTAGTGTCACGAGAAACATAGTATTATTACCACATATGTCATTATTGATCTATCTCTCCATATCTTCCTGATTCAGCAATAAGAGCCCATTAATCCAACCCATCCATCAGTTCATACTGACTCCAAGTGAACCGACTCAAGAATGTTATGTACTGGCAGACTTTTTTGTAAAACAAACTCTTCCATTCTGCATTTTTTAACTCTCATATCTGGAATAATTTATAACATTATATGAAATTGCAAAATATACATCTTTTTCTATACTTGAATAAATCAGATCTTATTAAAACCTATTGAAGTGCAATGTCCGACCCCACTGCACCTACAACTCATCAGTCTACAATTTCAACTATGGATTTCTCTAAAACAGCAAAACGGATTGCTAAAAGGAAGGTAAAGGATTTACTCAGCATTAAAGTAACTTTATATACGTGCCGTTTGTTAGGGGTATAAAATTCTGATGACAGAGTCGGCCAAATGTAAGTGGAAGGTAAACTCCTTATTGATCTCTTGATAGAAGTATGTAGGCCCTCGTTACCAAGAGGATTCCTCAATGTTCCACCTGTATTGGCAGCGAGCAATGCTAACTTAGGCTAAGTTCCCACTGTGAGCTTTTGGGAAGTTTTTTCTCCACCCATCATTAATTAAAATAGATTACTTGCATTTTTTCAAAAATATGCAGTGTAAAAAAAACAACAAAAACTCATTATGGGAACTTAATTTTAAAGTCCGTTTACACTGCAAGATTATTGTGAATGAGCATTCCTAAAAATCGTTCGTTTCACTATAACCTTGAAGTGTAAACAGGCAACCGATCATCTGAAGAACAAGCAAATTGATGATGACATTTAGGGAAATAGGTGGCACTAAAGTTCTAGTCCTCTTCCCCTCTGAAGAGGCAATTTGCATACTCAGGAAACAGCGCACACGTTGAGTATTTTGTTAGTCTCTTACTTCAGTATTTGTAGCCAAAACCAGGAGTGGCACAATCGGAGGAAAAGTATAATAGAAACATGTCACCACTTCTGGATTTATCACCCACTCCTGGTTTTGGCTTACAAATACTGAGGTAAAAACCTGAATAAATACCTACATGGCCGAAAGGTGTTGTGTTGTTTTGTTTATTAATTTTAACAAGTTTTTATTGTCTTTTATAAAAATTTACATTTTAGCCAATAAAATATCATCTGGTTCACCATCAGAAATACTTGGTTCTTTGGCTATATAACCCTCTTATTCCAAATTGGGCTAAGAATCCTCTGAAGGAAACGCCCTGAAACTTCCTTATTCAAAATATGGAGGTATAAAACTGACCAAATACTCAACATGTGTATGTGGCCTTAAACTGCAAAAAAGAAATATACGTCTTAACCCTGTTGTTGTCCTCGGTCAAAAACGACCGACCTTGAACTTCAATATTCTTTAAAATATTCAAGATGCGGCTCTGAAACCCGTGGCCGACCGACCCATCCTCATTTAAGTCAATCAACCACAAGTTTCAGAACCGCATCTTGAACACCCCAAAAAATACCAAAGTTCAAAATCGGTCTCCCCAGACTGAAGACAACAGCAGGGTTAAAAGATTGTCGGCACCACACCTGTCTGTGGCTTTTGTGCAGTATTGCAGCTTAGTTCCATTGAAGTGAATTGGGGGAGCTGCAAAATCATACATAAATGCTCTGTAGTTACCACAACATCTATAAGGAGTTTGTATGTTCTCTCTGTGTTTCTGTGGGTTTCCTCCAAGTTCTCCGGTTTCCTCCCACAATCCGAAGACATACTGATAGGGAATTTATATAGTGAGCCCCAATGGGGACAGTGATGTTAATGTATGTAAAGCGTTGAAGAATATGAAGGCGCTATATAGGCAAGCATAATAAATAATTTAGATAGGTGTGGTGCCGTTTCTTAAAAGAAAGCTGTAATGCTTCTCTGTTTCTGGACTACCTCATTAATAAATCTCCCCCTTAATTGTCTTGTGTTTTTACCAATTCCTGACAGTGGAGACTGTCAGGAAAAAACGTCTGTTAAATCACCTAGCAGAAGAAGTCAGATAATAGATATTTCCTTGTAGCCAAAAATGGGGGTGCTGCACTCCTTTTGACACTGCTGACTTACAGCAACAACCTTGAAAACCTTTCACAGCCCACAAGCCTGCACTCTCAAGTCCTTATTCTTGTTATACTCCTACTCCTTTTCTCTACATGCGGTTGTAGAACACAGTAATAAATCACTGGCTCTGGATGATAATGAGAGTTTAGGTAGAAGTACCGTCATAGGTAGACCATTACTCTAATATGTATTGATTCCATGATAATAGGGTCTGTTCCATAGGACTGTCGCATTGCAAATATGTTGACAATATTCCAAAAAGAGGTCAAAACTGAACCTGGAATCCATAGGCCAGTAAGTTTAAACTCGGATGTCAGCAAAATCTTTGAGATGCCACTCTGGGGTTTCTTATTAAAAATAACCTTATAAGCCAGCATATGACCATTGGTGTATGAGGGATTGTCATGACAAGCATGGAGCTCTTTAGAAGACATCCAGCTGTCAATGCAATCCATTGACGCCCTGCAATCATGTCACGGGTACATAGAACGATGCGACCCCATGCTGGCGTGTGTCAAATGCCGCTGTCGTGAGATTGATAGCAGGATTTAACAGGTTAACAGCAGTGGGAGGAGCTGTTAAAGGCACATGATGGTTGATTAAATCAGCTATGCTCTGCCAGGAAAGATGCGGGCTCATAGTGAAGGGGTTAACAGAGGTGTACTACATGGGTCAGCATTGGGTCATCTTTTTTAAAATATGTATTACTGATCTTGTAGAGGGTATGCAGAATAGAATTTAAATATTTGCATCTGATACTAAGCTCTGCAAGATAATCAATACAGCTGCGGATAATTTAATATTACCAAGAGATTTAGGTAAGCCGGAGTTTTGGGCCGATAAATGTCAATTGAGGCTTAATGTACTGTAGATAAATATAAGGTCATGCACTTCGACTGAGGAAACAAGATGTATAATTAATGTACTAAATGGTATAACACTGGGTAAAACTATCAGTGAAAAACTGAAAAAGACTGTGAGTATGTGCAGACATTCAGTATTAGGCAGCGCTTTGAACACAGCACATGTCCGCTGCGTCCAAAGCACTGCCAGCTTTTGAACACAGGTGAATCAACGTGTGTTCATTGAACCGTGCGGAATCACTGCACCCAATACATTGTACGGATGCGGAGAATCGCGTCTCCGCAAGATAAATAGCCATGCTGCAGTCTGGAAAGACCAGCCGCATGTCTGTCTCCGCAGGAAAGCCAAGGGTGCCGATGCATGCAATGTGGGCATGGGATTTCTTGAAATCCCGTCCACTATGCTGTAACATCTGGCCACTGCGGGTTGGACGCTGAGGATGTACGCAGCGTCAAACCCACAGCGTTTACTGACCATGGGAACATACCCTTAGGCTACTTTCACACTTGCGTTTTTCAGCTTCCGTCACAATCCATAGTTTTTTGAGAATGCAAGATCCTGCAAAAAAAATGTGCAGGATCCTACATTTTTCCATAGACTTGTATTAGCGATGGATTATGACGGATGGCCATCCATCGCGTCCGTCGTGCACTGGATGCGTCGTGTTTTGGCAGACCGTCGGCACGAAAAAACGTTCAAGGGAATGTTTTTTCATACGTCGTGTCCGCCATTTCCTCCTGCGCATGCGCGGCCAGAACTCCGCCCCCCCTCCTCCCCGGACTTTAGAATGGACAGCGGATGCAGTTTTTCAACGTCGTGCCAAATTTTCACAACGTGCATCGGTACGTCGTGCCAACGCATAGCGACGGCCCCGTACCGACGCAAGTGTGAAAGTAGCCTTAGGCTACTTTCACACTAGCGTTTTTTTAAATCCATCACAATGCGTCGTTTTGCAGAAAAAACGCATCCTGCAAAAGTGCTTGCAGGATGCGTTTTTTCCCCATACACTTCTATTGACGACACATTTGCGACGGATTTGCACACTTCGCATCCGTCTTGCGACGAATGCGTCGTGCTTTGGCGAACCGTCGGGAGAAAAAAAACCTACATGTAACGTTTTTTTCTCCCGACGGACCGCTTTTTCCGACCGCGCATGCGCGGCCGGAACTCCGCCCCCACCTCCCCGCACCTTACAATGGAGCAGCGGATGCGCCGGAAAAATGCATCCGCTGCCTCCATTGTGCTATGCAGCAAACGCTAGCGTCGGAATCTCTCCCCGACGCATTGCGACGGGAGATTCCGACGCTAGTGTGAAAGAAGCCTTAGGCATATGGTTGGAGAGTAAACTGAAGTTGAGTGACCAAACATCTGCAGCTAAGGGCTCATCTCCACTTGCTAGGAAAACGGACGAGTGCAATCCGATAAAAAATCGGATTGCACTCGGACCAATGTTAATCAATAGGTGACACTCCATTTGCGATTTTTTTCCCAGCCAAAATCGGACTGAGAAAAATCTGTGTCGGCTGAGAAAAAAATCGCAGCATGCTGCGTATTGCTGAGATTCTCGGACGAGACTCGCCAATGCAAGTCAATGGGTGCGAGAAAAAAAACGCATGGAATACGGACCATCTGTATTCCATCCGTTTTTTACGGATACCTTACTATTCTGTGGCACAGAACACTGTAAATAGTCCTGTAAATGACTGTATAAAAATATTTGCAGAGAAAAAAAACGGATTGCATACGGATGTCATACGGATGTAAAAACGGATGATGCGATTAAAAATCGCATTACACTCGCATGACACTCGCATGACAATCGCACACGTTACATCAGTTTTTTCGGTCCGTAAATCGGACCGTTTTTTTCTCACACAAGTGGAGATGAGCCCTAAAGCAAATAGAATCATGTGATGTATTCAAAGGCATAGACATGAAAACTGACAACATAGTTTTGCCTCTATAGGCCACACTAGGAAACGTGTATTTTGGGACCAGTGTAAAAGAAGAACATAGTGAACGAATGCTGGTCCAGAGGAGAATGACAAAAGTTAGTAAGATAATGGCTGGGGTACCATACTTAGACAGGCTGTCAAACTGGTTCACCTGGTGAGGTGGATTTTCTAAACTAAGGGTCAAGGTGAGAAACACAGTCCAAAAGCAATGGATCAGTGTGGACCAGGACAGCAAGCAATGTAGGATAACAGGAGCAGTAAACACCAGAAGACACAGAGCCAGGAGTGAAAATATACACAGTATATTCAGCTCTGGCAAAAATTAAGACACCACCACATCAAAACCCGCGCTTAGTAACCCGATATTTACCCTGGTTACCATTGTAAAAGTAAAAAAAAAAAAAACAGTACATACATTCCGATGTCTGTCACGTCCCCCGCCGTCAGCTTCCCACACTGACTGTGTCAGCGCCGGCCGTAAAGCAGAGCACAGCGGTGACGTCACCGACTCACCGCTGTGCTCTGCTTTACGGCCGGCGCTGACAGTCAGTGCAGGGAAGCTGACGGCGGGGGACGTGACCGACATCGGAATGTGAGTATGTAGTGTTTTTTTTTTTTTTTACTTTTACAATGGTAACCAGGGTAAATATCGGGTTACTAAGCACGGCCCTGCGCTTAGTAACCCGATATTTACCCTGGTTACAAGTGAACACATCGCTGGATCGGCGTCACACACGCCGATCCAGCGATGACAGCGGGTGATCAGCGACCAAAAAAAGGTCCTGATCATTCCCCAGCGACCAACGATCTCCCAGCAGGGGCCTGATCGTTGGTCGCTGTCACACATAATGAGATCGTTAGCGGGATCGTTGCTACATCACAAAAAGCGTGACGTTGCAACGATATCGTTAACGAAATCATTATGTGTGAAGGTACCTTAAAAGAAAGAGGGTTTAATTATCTTCACAGATGGTGATACTGTAAGAGCTGTGAGAGTATTGAACTCTGCTACATGATGCTGTAATTGTTCATTCACTACAAGTTAAAGGAGTGTCTGGATGCCTTTCTTAAAAAACATAATATTACAGGTGATGGGCTGTTGACACAGGGAACTAGTCTGATGGGAATATCTCTGAAGCCACAAACAAATTTTTCCCCTAATATGGGGTAATTAGCATCTGCCTTGTGGGGCTTTTGCAGGTTGAAACTCAATAGACTTGTTTCTTCCGTCAACCTTAAGAGCTTGTTGACATGCTGCACTTTTGCTGCAATTTTTCAAGGGCAAGAAACGCTGCACTATATAGTACCAGCAAAGTGAATGAGATATCTGAAATCTCATGCACATGCTGCTTATTTTATTATTTGTGGATTTGATCAAATCTGCTGGATGATAATTTTTTGAGCATTTTTGCAGCATTTTTCACCCAAGCAAGTGAATTCGAAATTAAAAGCACGTAAAACAAATCATATATACATGTAGTTTATGCAGCAGTTTTCCTGCCAACTCTCTACTTATTGGAACAGAAAAATCTGCGGCAAACACGCATCATGTGCACATATCCAAAAGCTATAAGAAACAAAACCACCTGCAGCCCATGATTTGCTGTAGAATAATTGCTGACGTGACCACCACGTGATCATACACACCGGACTGGTGACTTAACACAAATGACAATGATGGTCTTCCATCAGTCGGCTAAAATAAGTGAGTGTTGGTAAATTTTACATGACAAACAATCGTTTTGTTGAAACTGTCGATTTTCATTACGGTAACTTTAAAGTTGTATGGCTGTTTTTTTAAAAGTCCATTTAACCGAGCTTCAAGGTGGGCATGCAACAACTTAAGCCATCATTTGTTTCCTTTTAGCATTGTTTTAGTCCACACAGTAAGTGACAAAGGTATCTTGACAGAACACACATGTGGACAGCCTGCCAGACACATTCTCTTCTACACTTATATGTTCTTATCTTAAAAAAATATTTAGCATTGAGAGTCCTCAGTGGTTGATACCTATATGTTCTTATCTTATCACTGAGGTAAAAACAGCACAGGGTCATAGGGTTAGACAAAGTGTATTTATTGCTGGGATTAGATGGTGATATCCAAACCCAAAATACCAGGCAAACTCAAGAAATTGACATTTTTCATGGGGTGTATAAAGAAAGCGTGGAGCAGCTGTCACTTGTGCAAAGTTGCTGATTATCCTAGTGGTAAAGCCATTGCATTGACTCATCCTTTATTACATCATATGTAAGCACAGGCTTCTTGCTACTAACCATTTTTTCTTGAAATTTGTCAGATTTGGCAGTCAGAATGCTACAATCATTTACCATTTTATCACATCCCACAACTTGTTGAGTGATGCAATAGTTATCTATAAATGCGCAAAAGGTCACTAATATTGAGAAATCCAGTGTTGTGTTGGAGGGCGGCACACTGATAATGCCTACAGCTGAAGGTCTATACAGAACGAGAACCCAACCACACCTTCTCAAGGTGAACTTCCAGATCTGTGAGATGTTACTAGTTAAATATAAACTAGACTAGGTTATGGGCAGTATAACTAAAACCTGGTTCTAATACCTGCAGTACAAACTGTCCTTGAGGGATCTCTCTACTACTAAACCTTGCTCATGGGCTAGGGTGGTGGTGTTTCTTGAAGAACGTAACCATGTTTTAGCTATCTCATTCAGCCACACTGAAAGGTGTTGTCTAGCCGTATAAAATGTTAATTAATTTTATTTCATACATATTGACATAACATACTTAAATTATGATAGCTGTAGTGGTTTCAGTGCCAATTCACTCTACTACCATTTTCGCACTGGCACAGAAATGGAGCTCCATCCCCTACTCTCTTAGCTGGGCACAGCTGTCTGGCTCAGTTCATATCATAAGCTAGTCTTCTTATTTCTTTCTGCGTCAGCCATGATGGAAAAGGGGGCGGACATTGCTAATCAACTGAGTACCTATGGTGGCATCTCATGCTGGTGGCCATAAAGCTTGGGGCTCCCTGGGAGAACCTGCAGTGGGAACCAGAGCCATTCCCTAAATCGTTCATTACTTGCTTTCATCAAGCCTGCCCCTCGATGTGTTAGAATGGCGCTCTAGATGGCATCCATAATAGAATAGAGAACTGCTCCCTTTGTGTTGACTAGTGACGTGCTTGAAGACTTTCTGCAGCAGCTGTGATAGAAAGGTGGGTTGGCCGAGCGAATCAATTGAATGCCGCATGGGTCGTTTGGTGGCTCCGCAGCTTGGATGTTCCTGGAAAGGGAGAATAGCCACAAGACGGAGGGTAATGAGCATTTTTGGCTAGTTGTCTGGCTTGGCAAAAGCAAAGCCAAGTTTTCTAAAGTCTGGAGTTCTTTTAAGGGGGTTAAAAGTTTCTCTATGTTCGTCAGAGACAGAGTTAAAAGAATGATTTTAAAAAACAAACTATCACAGTAATAAAAATCACCCAGGGGCAGAAGCACGTATCACCTTCCCATATCTCACAGCAGGTAAACATCTTCATCAGTAGTCACCCGAAGAGCATTCTTTTATCTAGCACAAAGTTTTCATTTCAACACATTAATCAGTTTGCAACACAATGTCTTAAGGAATTCAGTGAGTAAAATACAGTTCTTTTAATTTACACAGCTGGAGACAGATGTTATATTTCTGAATCTTTTTTTATCCAGCCAAATTCCAACCACACCCTGCCCGACCACTCTCCCCCTCCACCTCTGCAGCTGAGACAAAGCATAGGAGCATGCTAAACAATCATACAAAGTATCGCTCCATTAACTATGAGCCTGCTTATAAATCTACATAATATTTATTCCTAGATTCTTCCCAGCTGGATGAATACATGCAAAAGAGCCAATTACTGCAACAGACCTATTTCTACGCTACTATAGGTGGAGGGCTGAAGTCCAGAAAATAGGAAAAATGCAGGCTTCAGTCTAGGACAGGAATCACATTAGACAGGTTCCCAGCAACGAGAATCGCCTTATCGTGGCTGCTGGGTACACATGAATTGGCCAATTTATGCGATAAGTATTTCCTATTTTCTGGAGCAATAATGCATTTCATATATTTCATGTTTGCATGTTATATAACGTTACAGAGTGCAACTTTATTTGTTGGTTGTATATGGAGATGGGTATTCTTAGTTTCCACCTGTACACACCTGTTTGGAAGTGACGGTCAGTCTTTTGATATTCGTATCCATTTTCATTAGGAGCATGAGAAGTATGCAGGAAGCTCACAATCTTCCACTAGTGGTCACTACAGTACAGGTAGTCAGAATTGCTTACCTGCACCATTTTGTTAATGATGAAGTGCTACCACTCCAATAAAGATTTCTTATGAAATCAAGTACATAATTTCTCACTTTTTTATTAAACGAAATTATGTATAAAGGCAGACATTCCGTCTAAGGTACCATAGACTTTGATCAACTAATTTTGACAGAATCAAATGACAGTTTTTATGTCAATGGTTGGCATCGATGCCAACATGGTAACAAATGAGCCGGAAAAATGAGAATATTAGAAGTTATCGGGGGTGCTCCCAAAGGCTGTAGATTCAAGAGATTTCTCATTTGGATTTTCCAGATGAAAAATCCATTGCGTTCTGCAACAGCAGGATTGTGGATGAGATTTTACCAAATCCACAGCATAAATTAATTGGCAAAATTCCCTGCAAATTTGCAGCATTCAAACAGAAAATCTGTAGTGGTTTACGGGTATCTCACATGGGAACATACCCATAGAGAAATTCAGAAAGCAGGCTGAGATCAGAGGTGCTTGTACGAGCTTGTCTCCTCTAGATGTGGTCTATCTTTACTGACAGGCAAAGGAAACTCGGCTTTTCATCAGTAATTTACAACATTCCATAGAAAAAATTTCCATAAATACCCTACAAGAATAACTTTGTAAATTGTTCTCTTATCATATCTCCCACAATGTTCTCTGCTTCATTCATGCCTACTGTCTGGTGTGTGTGCTGGCAGAATGTATGCCCTTAGCACCCAGAGTATGTGCACAGAATGTCCTGCTACGTGTTGACATACTTTTCTTCAGAGGATAGGAAAGTACAGTGTGGGGACAGAATCCTTTTTTCGCTAACATATTTTACTTAAAGCCTATACAATAGCATATATTAAAGGCTTCCATTCCAAATAGACATCAGGAATACACCTAATATATACCTTTAGAGAAACCTAAAAATGTGAAGAGACCCCAAGGCTAAATTCAGAATTGTTGAGTAAGGAGAGCAAGGAGGAGGAGGAGTCCTCTTTTGCTCCTCCCAGCTCATGTTGGTGTGTCAATCACACCGCTGTGGGCATGATAGCAGCGAACTGCAGGGATGAATGCAGGTACATACCCCAGGGTTACACAATAACGCTGCAGCATCACTTAGTTGTGGTAAAGGCATTGTTAAAAAAAATGTTGGGAGGCTGATAAGGTGCTCTTAACTCCTTCACGATCTTTGACATATAAGATCATGTCCATACCTAATGTGGGCTTGCACACTCAGCCCATATCCTCCCCAGCAAATGATCACTGATTTAAAGCCATCAGGTGCCTTTAACAGCTCCACCCACTGCTGTTAACTAGTTAAATGCCGCTGTGAATCACTGAAAGCAGGATTTAACATGCGCCGGCTGGAGGCACGTCAATCATCCTGCCCCTGTCATGCGATCGCGAGGCACTGATGGGTTCTCTTGACAGCCAGATATCTGCTAATGATCCCTGCGCCTGCTCTTGGAATAAAGGGAGGAAAAAACGAAAGTCAAATAATAGAACGCAAGGTCACGGAGGGTGTGACAATGTCACTGGTAAAGTACTAGAGGGGCGATATGTGTAAAGGTACCGTCACACTGAGCGACTTTAGAACGATAACGATAGCAATCCGTGACGTTGCAGCATCCTGGATATCGATCTCGTTGTGTTTGACACCCAGCAGCGATCAGGATCCTGCTGTGACATCGCTGGTCGGAGCTAGAAGGCCAGAACTTTATTTCGTCGCTGGATCACCCGCTGACATCGCTGAATCGGCGTGTGTGACGCCGATTCAGCGATGTCTTCACTTGTAACCAGGGTAAACATCGGGTTACTAAGCCCAGGGCCGCGCTTAGTAAGCCGATATCTACCCTGGTTACCGTTGTAAATGTAAAAAAAAAAAAAAACACTACTTACATTCCGGTGTCTGTCGCGTCCCCCGGCGTCCGCTCCCCTGCACTCCTCCTGCATCCTGTGTCAGCGCCGGCCAGCCATAAAGCAGAGCACAGCGGTGACATCACCGCTCTGCTTTTACGGCCGGTGCTTAAACAGTGCAGGGAAGCTGAAGGCGGGGGACGCGACAGACACCGGAATGTAAGTATGTAGTGTTTTTTTTTTTACATTTACAATGGTAACCAGGGTAAACATCGGGTTACTAAGCGCGGCCCTGCGCTTAGTAACCCGATGTTTACCCTGGTTACCAGGGGACTTCGGCATCGTTGGTCGCTGGAGAGCTGTCAGTGTGACAGCTCTCCAGCGACCACACAACGACGAAACAGCGACGCTGCAGCGATCGACATCGTTGTCTATATCGCTGCAGCGTCGCTTAATGTGACGGTACCCTTACTACGCTTAATGGCATCAGGTGATGTAAAACCCAGAGTATTTTCCTCAAGCACATTACATGCTGTGAGGTTTAAGCTAAGTTGCATAATGGGCTGATTTTCATGTGGACATCCAAAGAGTTGGGAGGATGTCCATCTTATCTCCACCTGCAGAGCCAGCACCGCCATGTGCTGACAGGACCTATGTGATGTCTCAGTCACATGGGCGGGGGACTGACATGGTCTGGGGCTTAAGTAGCTGGCCTCCAAAGGCAGGAGGGTATCAGTGGCTGGAGAGGAACACTCCAGAGAAGTGGTTTGTGTCTGTTTATTCCTGAACCATGGGTCTTGCTAACCCTGAGTGGCTTTATCCCCACTAATGCAAGGACTATATCTAGTGCTACTGTTTTGTTTTGCTGTTTTGCCCAGAGGGCCGTGTTTATTCTGTGCTTAAACTTTATGCCGTGTCTAATAAAGCAAGTGCATCTTTAAAGCCGCAGTGTTCCCGTAACTACCTCCGTGTGCAGCCAAGTCAGCTGATCTACCACAATGGGTTAATAGGCTCTAGGCATGAATTCCTTTAAAGCAAGGTCTAGGAACATTTTATGTAGATGGAACCAGCAGATTGTCATCAGAAGGTATGATTGTACTATACAATAGTTACTACCTATAGTGACATTTTATTACTACCTATACTACCTTTACCTGTTTGTTGTACCTATGAGTTTAATGCTACAGCATAGAACAAGAGCAGGTGATTTTTTTACGCCTTTAGATTGAGTGAGGGTATGTGCACACGATCCGGAGTTGCTGTGGGTTTGATGCCGCGTATTTATGCAGCGTCAAACCCACAGCGGACAGATGTTACAGCATAGTGGATGGGATTTCAAGAAATCCCCTGTCCACTATGTGTCCACAGACGCCTGCGGATCACCTGTGGAGACCGACATGCAGCGCCAATAGAATTCAACAATTCCACATGTGGATTCACCTGCGTTCAATAGACGGCAGTGCTTTGGACGCAGCGAACATGTACTGCATCCAAAGCGCTGCTACTTCCGGATCGAGGGCACACGGCCTTATATTCCATGACATACTACAGTGCTGTTAAAATTATCAGCAAACCCTAACATACAGTGCTCAGCATAAATGAGTACACTCTCTTTGAAAAGTAAGATGTTAATCAATAGCTCACTAAGTACAAGAGCAATCTCCAAAAATTTTACAAGACTGAGTGTTAATAAGATCAATAATAAAACTTTCATTACAAAATCTTCAGTTTTACTCAAATTAGTTAATGAAAATGAAATGAACAAGTTGGTGAAATATTGCATCATCTATCTTTTTCTATTCTTCAAGAACAACTTCTTTTAGCGTCTAGATGCTGGATGGAGGGTGACGCTCAGCTTCTTTCAATATAGAGTAGTACATCTGTGAATTCATGATGCCATCAATGAAATGTAGCTCCCTGACACCAGCGTTCCACCACCATGTTTCACTGTATTGTATGTATTGTAAACCTTAGTTCCAAGTTATGGGTTAAAAAAATGTGATACGAAACGGAGTATTGTCAAAATTTTGGAAATTGTTGTGTTCAGTGAGATATTGGTTAAAATTTTAACTTTCAAAGGGGGTGTACTCATTTATGCTGAGAACTATGTATCTATCACCCAAAAGCAGACTAGAACTTCTCTTCTACAGTGCCTGTATTCTGTGAATGGATAAAGCACAGATAGTTTTAAGCTGTCTGACATTGTGCCACTGTCTTCTGCATATCAAGCACACAGGTGAGTAATATTTGTCACACGTTTCCTTCTGTAAAATGAGAAATCTGTGTGATTTAGGATATACCAACATACAGCAGAGTTGTTGCACCAGTCTGAATGGGGTTGTTTCTGCCACATGTGAATCCACCCTTAGACATAAAAGGCATGCTCAGTATCTTCATTGGGTGTGATGCATCTTTATTTTCAGACGCAACTCAGATCTGAGCCTATATTTTGCAAATTCTGACATCAGCTTATCAAATTCATGATGAGCAGCGGAGTTTGCTATTCCACAAATCTTACTCCAGCATGGGCTGAACTAGGATTTGTGGCAAGACGCGCACAGAGGTGTATGCCGCTCATCCAAAGCTCTTGATTAATGAACAACAACGCCGCTCTTGATGCATTGGACACATAACAATTAAAAGGAGCTTGCTTTAGTGACAATAATTGCTTAGTTTCATTTATGTCACTTGCTGTTATCTAGTATGCTGTAGCTTTCCGATTATGTGTTCATAGAGCCTCGGACATTCATATATATATATATATGGTATTTAGTCTGACAGCAGTATAACGGGGCAAGAGAGCCTGCTTCCAGGGATATGTACTAGGCCGTGTGTTGATTATAACTGCCTGACTAGGTGTCACGTGCAGGTCAGTCAGGCTAACCTGTGTAACCCCGTCCCCACCAATGATTGGCAGCTCGATGACAAGTGACACTGTACACAAGAAGCTGCCAATCAGGGGTGTGGGCGGGGTCATACACGGCTCAGCATTCTGACTGCTGCTACAGCAGAGGAAACACGGATTCTATCAACACTGCACCAAGCAGAACAGTAAGTGACACATCACTGGAGTCAGGGTCTCTGCCTGTACATCATGCTCTTGTCAGATTACATAGCAAAAACCTGCAGACAGATTTACTTTAATCCAGAGGAATCAGCAGTACTGGAAAACTCAATTCCATGTCTAGTTTACTTTCCCCAACATCACATGTCAGACGAGGGTCAGACAGCCCCCACATTCTGCTGGTAAATATCTGATGGCAATTACCACCGCACACAAAGCAAACACACACATTGGCAGCAAAATCATAAATAGCTAACGGCAAATCACAAGTCTACAATGGAGCTGGGAATGGGAACAGTGACTGCATAATGACTGAACCCGTAATAAGCATCTAAATTAACTGAAGGTAATGCTACATAGCGGAGAGTGACTGGGGGGAAAGCCCACTATGTGGAATATGAGGGCCGTGTACTGGGATGTCCCCTGAGTGGGAGTGCTTATTATGTCACAGAACCAGAGAGCGGTCCGTAGATTCCACAGAATAATATCTCAAGGACAGAGCAATTCAGACCACCTAAAAAGTGCACATTAAACAGCTTACACACTTATACATAGGAACTTTGCACCTATAATGATCATACCATTTATACACATTTTAACTTTATATTTGCAGGGAAAAAAAATATGCACATGAGGACGCTTTGGGGCACCGTTACATTTGTGTATTAAGGCCAGGCCTTTAGCTTAGTAAGAGCAGGTGCAGTCTAAAGTCAATCCCCATTTCGGCGCTGGCGCCCTGACACTGACGGTGCACCCAATGTGGCTGCAGGTGCACTCTGACTCCTCCTAGTTTGCGCCCTCTCCTCCTCTGTAAGGCCACTTACTAACTACACTTACTGTTGAATGAAGCGGAGGCCATAGATAGGCAAGCACTACGTGTCAGAGCTCGCCCACAGCCTGGTTGTGTGCCCAATCGCACTGACACTGACGGTGCACCCAATGTGGCTGCAGGTGCACTCTGACTCCTCCTAGTTTGCGCCCTCTCCTCCTCTGTAAGGCCACTTACTAACTACACTTACTGTTGAATGAAGCGGAGGCCATAGATAGGCAAGCACTACGTGTCAGAGCTCGCCCACAGCCTGGTTGTGTGCCCAATCGCACTGACACTGACGGTGCACCCAATGTGGCTGCAGGTGCACTCTGACTCCTCCTAGTTTCCGCCCTCTCCTCCTCTGTAAGGCCATTTACTAACTACACTTACTGTTGTATGAAGCAGAGGCCATAGATAGGCAAGCACTACGTGTCAGAGCTCGCCCACGGCCTGGTTGTGTGCCCAATCGCACTGACACTGACGGTGCACCCAATGTGGCTGCAGATGCACTCTGACTCCTCCTAGTTTCTGCCCTATCCTCCTCTGTAAGGCCACTTACTAACTACACTGTTGTATGAAGCGGAGGCCATAGATAGGCAAGCACTACGTGTCAGAGCTCGTCCACAGCCTGGTTGTTTGCCTCATCACACTGACACTGACGGCGCACCCAATGTGGCTGCAGATGCACTCTGACTCCTCCTAGTTTCCGTCCTCTCCTCCGCTGTAAGGCCACTTACTAACTACACTTACTGTTGTATGAAGCAGAGGCCATAGATAGGCAAGCACTACGTGTCAGAGCTCGCCCACGGCCTGGTTGTTTGCCTCATCACACTGACACTGACGGCGCACCCAATGTGGCTGCAGATGCACTCTGACTCCTTCTAGTTTCTGCCCTATCCACCTCTGTAAGGCCACTTACTAACTACACTTACTGTTGTATGAAGCAGAGGCCACAGATAGGCAAGCACTACGTGTCAGAGCTCGTCCACAGCCTGGTTGTGTGCCTCATCACACTGACACTCACGGTGCACCCAATGTGGCTGCAGGTGCACTCTGACTCCTCCTAGTTTCCGTCCTCTCCTCCACTGTAAGGCCACTTACTAACTACACTTACTGTTGTAGGAAGCGGAGGCCATAGATAGGCAAGCACTAAGTGTCAGAGCTCGCCCACGGCCTGGTTGTGTGCCCGATCGCACTGACACTGCAAGTGTGCCAATAGGAGATTGATTGTAGACAGCACTTTCTCTTACCAAGTGAGCGCTGTCAATCATGACGAGGGATACGCCATTATATGCAAATCGGAGGGTGTAAGGCAAGGTGCACACGTATTCTTGGCCACTGCTGATTTTTCCGCAGCAGATTTGATAAATCTGCAGGGAAAAAACGCAGTTTTTGCTGCAGATTTATCGCAGATTTGCAACCGAGCAAGAAAAAGTGTATATATACAATCTTTATTTGGGAACAATACAAAAAACATTTAAAAACACTATAAGGTCTATAACAGTATCATTAAAGGGAATGTCATCCCAAAATTCGCCTATAAGTTAAGGCCACCGGCATCAGGGGCTTATCTACAGCATTCTGTATTGCTGTAGATAAGCCCCTGATGTAACCTGAAAGATAAGAAAAACAAGTTAGATTATACTCACCCAGGGGCGGTCCCGATGCGGTCCGGTCCGATGGGCGCCAGAATGCTGTAGATAAGCCCCTGATGCCGGTGGCCTTAGCTTATAGGCGAATTTTGGGCTGACAGATTCCCTTTAAATGGAGTCCTTCACCCCCAAAATGCAAATTAAATTGCTTTGCCCCTGCAAAAATCATACCAGGCATACATCTTTCAATAATATATTTGCAGAAAAATCTTTCATTTATTTAATATGCAAATGAGGGCACTTTGGTGCATCCTAGGAATGACCTATGGCCTGGTGCAGTGTTAGGGTATGTGCACACGATGCGGATTTTGCTGCGGATCCGCAGCGTTTCTGCAGCTGCGGATACGCAGCAGTTTCACATGCAAAGTGCAAAGCAGGAGATCTGGCTGGCTTGGCTTGGTGAGAAGCCTCTGACTGGGGGATAAGAGGTACAGTTTCTTCATGTAGAGAGTGCCAAGTTGATGTAAAGAGACTTGTAGGCCATGCAACGTTCCTCTTGGAATTTCACAGAGAGAGGATGGGAGATCATCATCATTTTCAAACTCTAGAGTGAAAAATAGGGGAATGAGTTCATCTATCAAGCAGCCCTATTGATCCATCAGTGTAGGACTTGCAGCGGGTAAACGAAAACCAGTGGGGAGCGATGGAGCAGCGAAGGATGTAGGAAATGCTACTGATGGAATATTCCTGGTTAGCTGATCCCTGAATATCCTTATAATTAGAACATAATTAGAGCAGCCTGGACTACTCCTCTAATGGAATGAAAATAACAATTTATACGCAGACAAGTAATTTTGGACTCTGCTTGTAATGGTCTCCCAATGTTGCCACGAAGAAGAGCTGGGTCAGGGACGAGCTGCAAAAGTCAGGCTGACCTGTGACATGGCAGCCAGACCTGCAGCTGGAAGAGCAGCAAAGGGCCTAATTCTAGTACTTGCCAACTTTGCATTTTAAAGGTATACCACTGGGGGAAATGCTGTGAAGCTTCATCCTGGGTGAAATACGCCTTGATATTGGAAGCAGAATATGACATGCTGCGAATTTCACGTCTGCTGCTCCGGCAATTTACACTGCAGACATTTTTTCAGCATGTGCGTGAGGTTTCTTAAAATTTCATCTATATATATATATATATATATATAATTGCCTAGGGGGTACTTCCATCTGTCTGTCGCGGAAATCCCGGGTCGCCGATTGGTCGCGGCCGTCTGACCGCAACCAATCAGCGACAGGCACAGTCCGGCCGCGAATTGGCCGCTCCCTACTCCCCTCCAGTCAGCGGCCACATAGGGTTTTAGCAGTCCATTAACGCTGCTATTAACCCTGTGTGACTAACTTTTTACTAATAATGCTGCCTATGCAGCATCAATAGTAAAAACATATAATGTTAAAAAATAATAAAAAAATTAAAAAATCATTCTATTCTCACCTTCTGGCGCCTTCCCTGCTCCTCGCGACGCTCCGGTCCCAAGAATGCATTTTGGCAATGACCGGAGATCACGTAGCGGTCTCGCGACATGATGACGTAGCGGTCTCGCGACACCGCTACATCATCACGTGCTATTGCCGCAATGCATTCTTGGGAGCGGAGCGTCGCGAAGAGCATCACTAAACGCCTGGCTTGGATCCGGGGGATGACAGAAGGTGAGTATATAACTATTTTTTATTTTAAGTCTTTTTTTTTACCAGGGATATGGTGCCCACATTGCTATATACTGTGTGGGCTGTGTTATATACTGCGTGGCCTGTGTTATATACTGCGTGGCCTGTGTTATATACTGCGTGGCCTGTGTGATATACTACTTGGCCTGTGTTGTATACTACGTCTCTGTGCTATATACTATGTGGGCTGTGCTATATACTATGTGGCTGTGCAATATACTGCGTGGCTGGGCAATATACTACGTGGCTTTGCTATATACTACGTGGCCTGTGTTATATACTACGTGGGCTGTGTTATACACTACGTGAGCTGTGTTATATACTGCGTGGCTGTGCTATACACTACGTGAGCTGTGCTATATACTACGTGAGCTGTGCTATATACTACGTGGGATGTGCTATATACTACTATACATATTCTAGAATACCCGATGCATTAGAATCGAGCCACCATCTAGTATATAATATGAATAATCCAGGTGGAAAATCATGTGGGAACTCTTGAACTTTTTTAGGAGGCGATATACAACTAAATTTGTATATGACGCTAGGTGGCCATTACACATCTAGCCAGGTATCTACTTAAAGAAATCTATGACAATGTGGTTGGATCTGATTTTTTTTTATTTTGTAGTTCAAGTTTTTGGAAATGTAACCCTAAATTTCTATATGCAGGGCAGTTAAATGGGTTTTCCAAGTTTTATTTTTTTTCTATTCCATACAATTACCGTAATCAATGCAATAATATCCTATATTCACCCACTACAGGTGCAGAGATGCCTCGCTTCCACTGCCACCAGTCTTTGTTGACAGGCTGCAGCGGTGACGTCATGACTATAGCTCATGTGACCACTGCAGCCATCACTGGTCTGTACCGGTGGTCACATGTGACTGGGGGTCACGTGAGCTGCAGCCTGTCAACCAAGACCAGGGGACAATAGCGAAGATGCATCGCTGTTAGTTTCTCATATTTACAGGGGACAAGAGTAAGAAATACAAAAAGTAACTCTCGGTGACCCCTGTAAAACCATACACATTTAGGGGAACTGAAATTATTTTCTCAGTAGAATATCGTTATATCATTTATCTGCATTGCAATCGGGATCCAAGAAGTATCGTTTCTCCTTGCGGAGAGTGACATGATGTCCAGGTGAGGAGACTTAAAGCCGCAATGCTCCTCTGGGAAATATGCAAATTGTCTCTTCAAAGAGGAAGAGGACTAGAACTATAGTGTCACCTATTGGAAGTAGCAATCCTAACACTCAATGTCGACCCTTTGACGAGCCTTGTCACATGACTTAGGATAATAGCCAAACCAGAATCATTCTGGTTTGGCTATTATCCTAAGTCATGTGACAAGGCTCGTTAAAGGGTCGACATTGACTGTTAGGATTGCTACTTCCAATAGGTGACACTATAGTTCTAGTCCTCTTCCTCTCTGAAGAGACAATTTGCATCTGCATTGCAACAAATGTATTTTCCTTTGCAAAAAAAACTCATTGGAAACAGCAGGACATGGATCTAAAGTGACCAATTTAGTAAAATTCTTTAGGAATCCCATAATAACATTTAATAACTCCTTAGAATTATAAACCTTTGTCACCGTATTTTCATTACAGTTTGCAGGCAGCATCCCTATATAACATAGGTGGCTGTATGTGTCTCCAGGTAAGAAATGAGCCAGTGTGACTTCAGAATGGAGCAATACATAAGAGTGACTGTACGGCAAGCCACAAGTAATGGAGTACAAGAATGATACCTGTGTGTCAGATCCGCTGCTCAGTGTGTCAGGTTACAGCCCACCACACCGACCCATTCCTGACATACCAAGGGGATGCCAAGGGCTGCAGGTCCCAGGCCAAACACCCTCAGTCCATCCTGCAGGAAAATTCCAACATTTCTCATTGTAGACAAATCTAATATTTACTATGTCATATAACGCACATAACAAAATATAACAATATCCACAATAGTAAACGTCTCTGCACAGGCTGCAATATAGTGGGGTAAACAGTGGCCGCACAGAGCGGGCACCCAGCAGCTGTACTGAGCCCTATCACAGGCTCCATTCACTTCTTCAGGGACCGGGGACCTTGGAACAATGTTTGCAGAGGGAAACAAACACGCACTGTTGACTGTCCTATTAACCATTTAATAGCCACAGCGTTGCCACCACCCGCTTTACATACTACTCAGACGTCCATTGGGTTTTGCACGGCGTGCAGCGGCATTACACTTCCTTGGGTTTGTAGAAGAGAGCAATACGGGTAACGTATGGGCTCATATTGGGACTATGGTGTAACCACGTAAGGGGCAGTCAATCGGACAGGAGTCGCACCAGTGGGGTCCAGCATCTGGAAACTCTCTCCCGGAGAAGCATGAATGAGCAACCGGAGGATTTAGGGTGGTGACTGGGACGTGTTCATTCTCAAAATATGACTTTTATAGCCATCAGATTGAAATGTCTTTTTTATTTTTTATATGTCAATTTTGTGACAATTTTTATATATAAAAAATTAAGAGGACCTGTCGCCACTGCTATGTTTTAGTGTGAAATTGTCAAGGATTTTTGTGTATTTTTTTTACAAAATTTTGGCAATTTTTTTTTACATTCCACATTCAGATTTTTTAAGACTCTAATTTCCTGTTTCAGGAAACAACACATGTACATAGCCATCATATTCAGACCCCCAACCCAAACTTTTGTATTGAAGCATCTAATAAGCATGTGCAAAGGTTGTTGTGAAGGAAGGGGAGCAGGTCAGCACTGACATTTCCTATTGTGATTGGTGGATCCTGTGTTATCAGCTGTATATAGAGCTGTTATCAGTCATTGTGATTCCTCTGATGATTAGAAAACTTTTGTAAACTCTTCCTGGACAGAAAGTATGGGTCTAAAAAGCCCCAGTGACCATTGCAAAAACTGCAAGATGACTTTTTGTCCTACAAACATAATTTCTATCCTCGGGTCCTACAGTTTGGACCATCACTGGTCCCAAGAACATGACTCCTGTGGATTGAAGCAACCATTGCTCTGTTTAGATTTGTATGTAGCGGCTCCCACAGGAAGCAAATGGAGCCTGCATCATGCAAATGCACATAGTCACATGGGTGACACAGGATTTCCAGTATTGGGATCGGTGGGGGGGTATAAGTGGTCAGATGCCCACCATACATTGTTACCACCTGACCTGTGGAAAGGTGATAAATACGCTTTGTTGGATAACCCTTTTAATAGTCTTTAAAGGGACACTGTCACCTGAATTTGGAGGGAACAATCTTCAGCCATGGAGGCGGGGTTTTGGGGTGTTTGATTCACCCTTTCCTTACTCGCTGGCTGCATGCTGGCTGCAATATTGGATTGAAGTTCATTCTCTGTCCTCCATAGTACACGCCTGCGCAAGGCAAGATTGCTTTGTGCAGGCATGTACTATGGAGGACAGGGAATGAACTTCAATCCAATATTGCAGCCAACATGCAGCCAGCGGGTAAGGAAAGGGTGAATCAAAAACTCAAAAACCCCGCCTCCATGGCTGAAGATTGTTCCCTCCAAATTGAGGTGACAGTGTCCCTTTAAAATGAACCTTTCAGCATGTTTGTACATTTGGAAGCAGCAGAGACATGGCGGTATAGGCACATAAGTAAGTCAGACTGGAAGTGCACTAGGGGTGTGTCAACGCATTTGGGTGCTCTGACCCGCCTCCAGTGCATTTCCAGCCTAATTAGCATATGGCTTGTACACTAAATTTCTAGTGACTGGCGCATTAGAGCTCTACTAAAAAGGTATCGTTTTTTGTTGGGGGACGAGCACTTACACCGCCATACCAATACTTCGATAGATAAAAACCTGCTGTCAGGATCCCTTCAGAAGAGGTGAATTTCACTGCCTAAGCCATACGTAGCAGGAATTACGTACAGGCTACGAAAATAAAAGTTAGGAATGGGGAGAAGCTAGTGGGAAGCTGCCCAGATGACTGCTCTCCATGTCTGCTGCACAGATGCCTACACTGAGGAAGCCTGTGCCCAATTCATGGCGTCGGTGGTTTGGGCAGCAAGAAGCACCCGCCGGGTCACCCGAAAATCCGGCTAGGTGACATGGCACGAGCCTTGTGAATACAGTGAGCGGTGAGTGACCTGGACCCCACTACCCCCACTCTGATTGCTGATGGGCAGCACACAATTGCTATTGTTCATTGGTTTTGTTTACATGGCGCACTCTGTGATCAGGCGCAATACACACTGGGCGATGGCACAGACACCACAATATGGTCTCCTTATAGCTATGGTGCGCTTACACAGGATCAGGTAACACTCTTTGGGGCATTTTTCAATATTTGCAAAAACAAAAACAAAACCTCCTGAAATGTTAGAGCTTCTAGAGATTGTTTGCAGGCTTCATTGGAGATGTTTCTACTTGGATTCATCATTTTTCTATTCTTCATGCATTTTTCTACAGAGGAAACCACTGCCATATTCAGGACATGCTGTGATTTCCACTGACATCGCTGCTTGCTGTCAGACATGATCAGTACTGGTTTTAATATTTTGGATCGTCCCATTCACAGACAGCAAGCAGAGATCTCCATTGTGAAGCGCTGCATGGCATCACGGAGAAGGCACCACTGCCCCATACCATAGCCCATGCCAGCCAGGTGGCCGGACACATAGAAGAACCTGCACTTACTAGATCCCAGGCGTGGCGGTCTCCGGGAGCGGCAGCACTCACGTCCCGCAAGTCCATAGATCCCACGTTACCGGCCCGAGGCTGCCATGTCACCTGTGCCCAGGGCAGTGACAGCCGAGCTCCTCACACCGACTGTGAGAACAGCCCGAGCAGCGCCTCTCCCGCCGGGCTCCGCCTCATGTCCGCCTCCTCACCACCCACCCGAGCCGGGCTCTGCCCGCTCTTATCAGTGGCCTCTCCTCAGCCCCGGCCCAGGTGCTCAGTGACTGCACCTCATGTCCCCCGCCTCAGCGCCATGTCTGCTCCCTGCTCGCCTCACCCCCATCTCGGATACAGGATATTCACCAAATATTGTTCTAACTCCTTCACCCCTAAACCTCAGACAAGAAAGAAGCTGCTGGCGTGTAATTATCCCCTCACAGTCCCAGACAGGGAAGTGGGGCTCAGTGAAGGGAGCCATAGGTTTGGGGTATGTGCACACAGCGTGTTCTATAAGCGGATTTCATTCCAAAACCCACCTGAAAAACGTTCAGAACTATGAGCACTACACTATGTAAAAACCGACCTGCTGTTCAGGGTTTTCCAAAAACTTAAGTGGTTAAAAGAAGTGACCTGACTGTTCCTCAGGCGTTTTCGGCTCTGAAGATGCACTATATACTACCTTTCAAAAGTAGTTTCCATGAAAACTCGTACTTTTATTAATCAAATGAGTTGGCAAATGAATTGAAAATCTAGTCCAGACTTGACAAGCTTTGAAAAAAAAAGATTTTTATTTGAAACTAGATGGTGGCCCGATTCTAACGCATCGGGTATTCTAGAACAGGCATGTCCACGTAGTATATTGCCCAGTCATGTAGTCTATTGCCCAACCACGTAGTATATTGCTCAGCCACGTAGTATATTGCCCAGCCACGTAGTATATTGCCCAGCCACGCAGTATACAGCACAGAGCCACGTAGTATATTGCCCAGTCACATAGAATATTACACAAACACGTAGTATATTGCCCAGCCACATAGTATATTGCCCAGCCACATAGTATATTGCCCAGCCACATAGTATATTACACAAACACGTAGTATATTGTCCAGCCACATAGTATATTGCCCAGCCACGTAGTATATTGCCCAGCCACGCAGTATACAGCACAGAGCCACGTAGTATATTGCCCAGTCACGTAGTATATTACACAAACACGTAGTATATTGCCCAGCCACATAGTATATTGCCCAGCCACATAGTATATTGCCCAGCCACATAGTATATTACACAAACACGTAGTATATTGTCCAGCCACATAGTATATTGCCCAGTCACGTAGTATATTACACAAACACGTAGTATATTGCCCAGTCACGTAGTATATTACACAAACACGTAGTATATTGCCCAGCCACATAGTATATTGCCCAGTCACGTAGTATACAGCACAGAGCCACGTAGTATACAGCACAGACACGTAGTATATTGCCCAGACATGTAGTATATTGCCCAGCCACATAGTATATTGCCCAGCCACATAGTATATTGTCCAGCCACATAGTATATTGTCCAGCCACATAGTATATTGCCCAGTCACGTAGTATACAGCACAGAGCCACATAGTACACTGGCCAGTCACGTAGTATATTGGCCAGTCACGTAGTATATTGGCCAGTCACATAGTATGCACCATATCCCTGTTAAAAAAATAATTAAAATAAAAAATAGTTACATACTCACCTTCCGGAGCGGATTGGTTACCGATGCTCATCGCGCGCTCCGGTCTGAAGAGTGCATTGCGGTCTCGCGAGATGATGATGTAGCACGTCATCGTCTCGCGAGACCGCAATGCATGGAGTGGTCACCGGGGCACCACGAGGAACATCGGTAACCGGCCGCTTCGATCCAGGGGCTCTGGAAGGTGAGTATGTAACTATTTATTTTTTTTTATTATTTTTAACATTAGATCTTTTTACTATTCATGCTGCATAGGCAGCAGGAATAGTAAAAAGTTGGTCACACATGGTTAATAGCAGCGTTAACCGAGTGCGTTACACCGCGGTCAACGCTGCCATTAACCCTGTGTGAGCGCTGACTGGAGGGGAGTACGAAGCGGCCATTTTTCCGCCGGACTGTGGCCGTCGCTGATTGGTCGCGGCAGCCATGAAAGGCAGCTGGCGCGACCAATCAGCGACTTGGATTCCATGACAGACAGAGGCCGCGACCAATGAATATCCGTGACAAACAGATAGACAGAAGGACAGAAAGACGGAAGTGACCCTTAGACAATTATATAGTAGATAATAATTTTCTCCTTCAAACTTTGCTTTCATCAAAGAATGCTCCCTTTGCAGCAATTACAGCATTGCAGACCTTTGACATTCTAGCAGCTAATTTGCTGAGGTAATCTGGAGAAATTTCACCCCATGCGTCCAGAAGCCCCTCTCACAAGTTGGTTTGGCTTGATGGGCACTTTTTGCGTACCATGCGGTCAAGCAGCTCCCACAACAGCTCCATGGGGTTGACATCTAGTGACTGCGCTGGCAACTCCATTAGGCCTGTTTCACACGTCAGTGTCTCCGGTACGTGTACTGACAGTTTTCTCACGTACCAGAGACACTGACACACGTAGACCCATTCAAATGAATGGGTCTATGCACATGTCCCCGTGTTTTCACGGACTGTGCGTCCGTGTGCAAAATATGGAGACATGTCCGCTTTTCTCCAGCAGCACGTACCGCAATACGTCCCGCACACGTGCACACGGAGAACAGTGTGCACTCTCCTCCGTGTTCACGTACCACCCGCAGGAGAGACAGCGCTACAGTAAGCGCTGTCCCCACTGTGTGTGGTGCTGAATCCGGTATTCATTCCTTCTCCCCAGCAGCGTTCGCTGGAGAGAAGGAATGAAAAATCAAGGTGTTTTTTTTGTTTGTGTTAAAAATAAAGTTTGGGGTCACCTCCTGCCTCCCATCCCCTGTGCGCCCGCCCGCTTGCCGAGAAATACTCACCCAGCTCCTGTGATGTATGCTCTCAGTGCCGGCAGCCTGTGCTGTGTGAGCGGTCACGTGGTATTGCTCATTACAGTGATGAATATGCGCATATTCATCACTGTAATGAGCGATACCACGCCTTACAGATAGAATACCAGCTGCCTGCTTCTTCCCTAAATAGATATTTCTTGCATAAGTTGGAGGTGTGCTTTAGGTCATTGTCCTGTTGTAGGATGAAATTGGTTCCAATCATGCACTGTCCACAGGGTACGGCATGGCATTGCAAAATGGAATGATAGCCTCCCTTATTCAAAATCCCTTTTACCTTTTACAAATCTCCCACTTTACCAGCACCAAAGCAACCCCAGACCATCACCTTACCTCCACCATGCTTGACAGATGGCATCAGGCACTTTTCAGTTGTTCTGCATCTCACAATTGTTCTTCTGTGTGATTCAAACACCTCAAACTTGGATTCATCTGTCCATAACACTTTTTTCCAATCTTCCTCTGTCCAATGTCTGTGCTCTTTTGCCCATATTAGTCTTTTCCTTTTAATAGCCAGTCTCAGATATGGCTTTTTCTTTGCCACTCTTCCCTGAAGGCCAGCATCCCGGAGTTGCCTCTTCACTGTAGACGTTGACACTGGCGTTTTGCGTGTACTATTTAATGAAGCTGCCAGTTGAGGACCTGTGAGGCATCGATTTCTCAAACTACAGACTCTAATGTACTTGTTGCTCAGTCTTGTTGCTCAGTTGTGCAGCGGGGCCTCCCACTTCTCTTTCTACTCTGGTTAGAGCCTGTTTGTGCTCTCCTCTGAAGGGAGTTGTACACACCGTTGTAGGAAATCTTCAGTTTCTTGGCAATTTCTCGCATGGAATAGCCTGCATTTCTAAGAACAAGAATAGACTATCGAGTTTCACATGAAAGTAATTTTTTTCTGGCCATTTTGAGAGTTTAATGTAATGTTCCAGATTCTCAACTAACTCAAAGGAAGGTCAGGTTCATAGGTTCTCTAATCAGCTAAACTGTTTTCAGCTGTGCTAACATACTTGCACAAGGGTTTTCAAGGGTATTCCAGCCACCCTTTAGCCTTCTTACACAAATTAGCTAAAACAAAGTACCATAAGAACACTGGAGTGATTGTTTTTGGAAATGGGCCTCTATACAACCATGAAGATATTGCAGCTAGAATAGTCATTTACCACATTAACAATGTATAGAGTGTATTTTTGAATTATTTAATGTTAGCTTCATTGGAAAAAACTGTGCTTTTCTTTAAAAAATAAGGACATTTCTAAGTGACTCTAAACTTTTGAACGGTAGTGTACTTTTGTAATAGAAGTCAATGAGAAGGATCAGAAAAGACACACAGAAGGAGTCTGTTTGAGCTTTTTTGCTTGAAAAAACCACTAGAAGATTCATCATTGTAGAATAGAGTTTAAAAAAAAAAAAAAGACGGCACAAAAATGCTGGAACATTGCTAAAAAACCTACCAGGGGTCACAAAAGTGCTCAGAAAATGGTAAAAAGATGCATCAGGAAAAATCACTGTCGTTTATTTATTTTTTTAACAACCTAAGGACAACCTAAGTTTACCCTTTTATATGCTGCAGACAATAGTAACCATGGTAGCTGAGAGGTTGCAAAGAGGGGGATCCTAGAGGTTCCTCGGACTGACCTGAGCATAACCACTGCATAGAAATACATCATGCTCAGTGGGGTACCACCTATGGCTTCAGTTCACGCCACTGCTGTGTGGCCTATGAACTGGGGTAGTCCAGGTGTCAGCACCCGCATTGGCCCCTTTTGCTCGTCAGCACAAAATTATAGGGGTGGAAGCATCTACTGATGCTCCCTCCTCCTTCATTATTGCTTGCGCTGACAGTCGGAGGTGGGCCCTGTCATCACCGCAAGCAATGATGATGGAGGAGGGATCGTCAGCTGATGCTTTCACCCCCATCATCCTTCCTCGGTGTCTGACATGTCAGAGCAGCGGGAGCGATGACTTCATTACAGCGCACCCACTTTTCTGACATGTTTGGCTCTTAACAGGCTCCGCAGACCGGAGCACCGGGTGGAATGAGAAGTGAGCATTGTATTTATTGTTTTAAATCAGTGACTGGTGGCCATAATAGAGTATGGAGCGTGCATTATACTGTATGGAGGACCATGGGGGGTGCATTATATTGTATGGAGGACCATGGGAGGTGCATTATACTGTATGGAGGACCATGTGGGGGTGTATTATACTGTATGGAGGACCATGGGAGGTGCATTATACTCTATAGAGGACCATGGGGGTGCATTATATTGTGTAGAGGACCATAGGATGTTCATTATACTATATGGAGGACCATGGGGAGTACATTATACTATGGAGGATTATGGGGGTGCATTATACAATATGGAGGGCGCATTATACTATGTGGAAGATTATGTGGGGCCATTATAATATTTGGAGTGCTATGTGGGGAGCCATTATACTGTATGCAAGCAGTTATACAGTGTGAATGTTTGTGTGGGGTTCCTCATACTTTGTGGAGGGCTAGTGCAGGCCAAATACAGTGTGGGGCTATTATACTATATGCAAGCCCATTATACTGCATGGAGGGCTGCACGGGGGTCACCATACTTTGCCTTGGGAGTACAGTAAGGTCATTATACTGTGCATGTAGAGGCTAAAGTGGAAGACTTCACCATGGGGGTATCATACTGCGTTTGGAGGGAACGCTTTTTGGCCTCATACTTTATTAGGGCAATGAAAGAAGAATCTAGGACTTCAGCAGGAGGAAAATTCCTAAGTAAAGGCAGGAAAGTTGTGAGATATGCTCTTCTGTGACCAATTCAAATTATTTTCCTTTTTTGGGGGGCCCAATTAGAACATCTGCTAGTCCGTGCACTGCGATGCGATCCTCGCCTGAGAAATATGGCCGTCTGATCTCTTACAGCATTACATGAGGCATCATAGTGGTCATGGCAGTTGATGGCCTCACGAAGGCCCCTACTATGAATGGGAGATCACAGACAGGACACAAGTATTAGAATGTATTGTTTCAAATATAATATGGAAGATTTGTGGAGTTGTGCTGAGGATTGAAGACATCCAATACCAAGAAATAATATGTGGTTTTATTGAATGCGTTTCGAAATATAACACTTCTATAACCACATAGCTTCATGTATTGTTTCAGTGATGGAATAGTAAAAAAAATTGGTTTAGTTCCATCGATAAAAGTTCAAACTATTACTATTAGGCCGGCATCACACTAGGCGTATGAAAATACGGTCCTTTTTTACGGCCGTAATACGCAGAAGTGTTCCCAAAATAGTGATCCGTATGTCATCCGTAGGCAGGGTGTGGCAGCATATTTTACGCATGTCATCCTCCGTATGTAATCCGTATGGCATCCGTACTGCGAGATTTTCTCGCCGGCTTGCATAACAGACATACAATGGATCCATGGGCTAAAATATTTGTTAAAACATATATACAGTCTATATATATATATATATATATATATATATATATATATGTCAGTGAGACACATATATATATATGTATATTTCATGCAGCGCTCGATAGCAGAAAAGACGGCAATTCAATTAACCTGGCTTAATGTCACCTTACAATAGCAAGGTGACATTAACCCTTTATTACCCCATATCCCACTACTACAGGGGAGTGGGAAGAGAGTGGCCAAGTGCCAGAATAGGCGCATCTTACAGTTGTGCCTTTTCTGGGGTGGCTGGGGGCAGATGTTTTTAGCCAGGGGGGGGGGGAATATCCATGGTCCCTCTCTAGGCTATTAATATCTGCCCTCAGTCACTGGTTTTCCCACTCTGGCGGAGAAAATTGCGCGGGAGCCCACGCCAGTTTTTTCTGCGATTTATCCCTTTATTTTAACAGCTAGATCCCCAAAATTTTACACACATACACTTGTAACATTACTAATGAAAAATATGTAAAAAAAAAAAAAAAGGGATATGAAAAGGTTTACTGTATGTAAACCATATCTCATATCCTGTCGGGTTTGAGAAGGAGAAAGAAAAAGTCGGCAATTGAATTACCGGCTTTTAAGCTATCTCGCGCTGTATGAAATATAAATATATATATAAATATATATGTGTCTCACTGACATATATCTATATATATATATATATATATATATATATATATAAAAAATTATATATATACGTCAAAAAATGAGGCAGCACTCCATATAGTCAGTGTTCAACTTTGCAGGATTTAATCAACCCACTGTGCAGGGCGACGTTTCGGCTCAGACTGAGCCTTTCTCAAGCAATGGGTGGTACAAAAGAGTGCATATATATAGTACTTCCATCAATAATTACAACCAATAGGAGTTTCAACCAATCAAGGTTCATAACATACAGTGCTTAGGTTATTTTTCATTGTCATATACCAGTATAAAGTGCTATAGTGCTTAAGTGCTAAGTGGACTATATGGAGTGTTGCCTCATTTTTTGACGTATAGATTATTTGGATACATGGACTGCTATCCTGGGGCCCTGCACCTGAAGATAAGTTGACATTGTGCTGTTCCTTTTTTCTACATATATATATATATATATATATATATATATATATATATACCCCTATACTATGTGTAGACATTTATTCTATCTAATCTATTCTATTCTATTCTGTCAGTGTGATTTTACTGTACACCGCACTGAATTGCCGGCTTTTCTCTAGAACACCGCTGCGTATTTCTTGCAAGTCACACTGTTGGTCCGTGTGTAATCCGTATTTTTCTCGCCCCCATTGACTTTCATTGGCAGATTTTTTGCGCAATACGCTGACAAAGGCAGCATGCTGCGATTTTCTACGGCCGTACAAGACCATATAATACGGATGCGTAAAATACGGCAGATAGGAGCTGGGCCATAGAGGATCATTGTACCGTGTACAATCTGTATTTTCTGCGCCTCTCATACGTCCATAAAACTCGCTAGTGTGACGCCGGCCGTACAATACTAAGTTATTTATCCGCAACAGTGAAAAGAATAAAAACAAATCTGAAGTGCCAGAATTCCTGCTGTTTGCTCATCTTGCCTTCCAACAAATATTAACAATAAAAAACAATCACAAGTTTTATGAATACCAAAATTGACCCGCAGAATAAAGCTTGTAAAGTTCTCACTTTTTCTGTACACTAAACACCGTAAAAGCTAACCATGCCCCTCCACCCTTTCCTGAAAGGATGAGTTACTGTTTTGATTTTCTTTTTTACATTTCTGCACACAAAGAATTTTTTTTTCAGCAAATTATATGGTAATCTTATGGTGCCATTGAAAAATACAACTCCAGCAAAAAAAAACAAGCCCTCAAACAGCTATGTCAGCAGTAAAAAAAAAAACATGGCTCAAAGGATGGAGAGAAAAAAAAAAACAAAAGCAAAAAAAAAAAGAAAAATATTTGTGGTGGTTAGGGGCTAAAATGTACATACACAAGCATTCCCAGTGTTTCTCCTGAACAGTAGGCCACTGTAACGCCATTATGTTCCGGTGTGACGCTCATATGACACCACAGAGGCCTGTTATTTGCAAAAGGTACATGGAAGCTCTCAGTGCTCTAGTATGGAGGATATGGGCTACCACACAGTTGCTGAACCAAAGCTCTGCAAATCTTTTTGCTGAATTCCAATAAGTATTAAATGAACCTTATTCTCCTTGTCCAAAAATATAGAAATAATACATATATTTGGAATCATAAAAGGTTCTATCTATTATAAAATTATTTAACCCATACATTAAGGCAGTGTGCACACGTTCCGGATTTTTTGCGTTTTTTTCGCTATAAAAATGCATTAAAAACGCATTCCGCAATTTTTGTGCATGTTTTTTTCCGTGAAAAAAATGCATCGCGGTAAAAAACGCAGCATGTTCATTCATTTTGCCGATTTCCCACTATATTATTGCATTGGGAACCTCCGGAAAAATCCGCACAAAAAAACACGAGAAAAACGTGAAAAAAACGCATCCGGATTTCTTGCAGAAAATGTCCAGTTTTGTTCAGGAAATTTCTGCAAGAAATCCTGACGTGTGCACATAGCCTAAAAGTTATAAAAATTCTGAACTGTAGAATTAAAATTGCAGTTTTTTACCTTTCCCTAAAAAATGCAAGAAAAAGGTGTTTAAATCACCCCATGTACCCCGAAGTATTGTTTTATCACTAAAAGGACAGATTGGCATGCAAAAACAAGCCCTGACCATTCCATTGATGGAATAATAAAAATGTTTTACTAAGTTCAAAAAATTTTTAAACCATAAGATACTAAAAAAACATATATGCAGCTCTGGCAAAAATGAAGAGACCACCACATCAAAACCCTGTCATGGGCAGCCCAATCTCCAGACCTGATCCCCATTGAAAACCTCTGGAATGTAATCAAGAGGATGATGGATAGTCACAAGCCATCAAACAAAGAAGAACTGCTTACATTTTTGCACCAGAAGCAGTGTGAAAGACTGGTGGAAAGTATGCCAAGACGCATGAAAGCTGTGATTAAAAATCATGGTTATTCCACAAATTATTGATTTCTGAACTCTTCCTGAGTTAAAACATTAGTATTGTTGTTTCTAAATGATTATGAACTTGTTTTCTTTGCATTATTTGAGATCTGAAAGCACTGTTTTTTGTTTTGTTTTTAATTTTGACCATTTTTCTTTGTCAGAAAAAAATACAAAATGTATTACTTGGAAACTCGGAGACATGTTGTCAGAAGTTTATAGACTAAAAGAACAATTTACATTTTACTCAAAAATATACCTACTGTATAAAGAGAAAAATCAGATAAACTGAACATTTGCTGTGGTCTCTTAATTTTTGCCAGAGCTGTATATATGTTTAGTATTACAGTAATCGTACCTGAAAAATCAAGTTGTCAGGACATAGTTATTGCACAATGAACGCTGTGAAAATAAATTTTTATCACCATTCTTAAAATTTCTATCAAAATTTGTATTTAATTACGCTAAAACGAATAGTGTACATCAAAACTACATCTCATCCTGCAAAAAAACAAACAAACCCTCATTTGGCTATGTTGACGGAAGAATAAAAAAGTTACCACTCTTGGAAGAAGAGGAGGAAAAACAAAAACTGGCTGGCTCGTTAGGCTACGTTCCTAATATGAGCTTTTGTTAAGTTTTTGATGTTGCAGATTTTATGCAACATTTCTGTGCCTAATAAGTAAATTAGGTTACTTGTATTTCTCCATTGCTTTTCTGAGTGTTTTTGACATGCGCTTTTATTGTATTTTTGATACTTTGTTTTTTTTTGTTCGTGTGTCATGCTTTAAATAAAGCTGCTTTGGCATTGATACTTCCTGGTGTTTGGCTTTGCCAAAACGTTATTGACACAGGCATGTGTGGATTACATGTTTTTAGTGTGTTTCCGCATATGCTGTTTTTCCACATGTAATGCAATTCTATGGGAAAAATTTGCACATAAATCTCAGCGTACCCACAAGAGAAATTGACCTGTTGCAGATTTGAAACACGCGCCGCAAGTCAGTTTATGCTGCGTTAGGCCGGTTTCACACGTCCAGATAATTCCAGTACCGTATAAAATCGGTACTGGAGTTATCCGTGTCCGTGTGCTCACGTGGCACATCAGTGTGCCGCCCGTGTGCCCACTGGGTACCACACGCACCGTGCAGGAGACAGCGCTAAAGTTTAGCGCTGTCCCCTGCATCGTGCTGAATCCGCGATTCATATCTTCCCTGCAGCAGCGTTTGCTGCAGGGAAGATATAAATAATAGTGTTTAAAATAAAGATCTATCTGTCCCCCGCCCTCCCACCCCCTGTGCGCCCTCCCACCCCCTGTGCGCCCTCCCGTTGTTCTGAAAATACTCACCCGCCTCCCTCGTTGGCTGTCGCTGCTTCCTGGTCTGGCCGCATCTTCTCCTGTATGCGGTCACGTGGGGCCGCCGATTACAGTAATGAATATGCGGCTCCACCTCCCATAGGGGAGATAGATCTTTATTTTAAACACTATTATTCATATCTTCCCTGCAGCAAACGCTGCTGCAGGGAAGATATGAATCGCGGATTCAGCACCAGTGGGGGGGACAGCGCTTAATGTAGCGCTGTCCCCTGCACGGCACACGGATTGCACACGGACCTTTTGACTTTAATGGGTCCGTGTAATACGTGCAGTCCCTCGAACACTGACATGTCTCCGTGTTTGGCACACGGAGACACGGTCCGCAAAAAAATCACTGACATCTGAACAGATGCAGTGATTTTTACGTGTCTACGTGTGTCAGCGTCTCCGGTACGTGATGAAACTGTCACCTCACGTACCGGAGACACTGACGTGTGAAACCGGCCTTAAAAGAAGAACTTTAAGACGCTGCGTTTTCCATACAGCAAAAATATGGAATTAATGAGGGTGTTTGTATACTGAACAGAACAAATTAAAATAAGGTTATCCAAATACTGAATAATTCAGAGAAAACTTAGTAGTGACACAATAAAATTGATTTCTTCAAGGCACCCAGATCATTCACCATCTTCAGCAATAATTCATATCTGCACGATATGTGACTGGTGAAGCCAGTGATTGGCTGCAGTGGTCATATACTGCAGGAGAGCTAAAAGTTTTGACATGGGAATAACTCACTAACTCATGTAGAATAGCTCACTGTGCTGCACTTTTTCCATAATTCCCATTAATTTCTAAGGAACTAGCAAAGTTTGACTGATTCTTAGCTCCAGATTTCATATACCGTATATACTTGAGTATAAGCCAAGATTTTCAGCCCATTTTTTTAGGCTAAAAGTGCCCCTCTCGGCTTATACTCGAGTCATTGTCCCAGGGGGTCGGCAGGGGAGGGGGAGCAGCAGGAGTGGCAGCTGTCACATCATACTCACCTGCTCCCAGCATGGTCTCTGCACTTCCCTGCTTCTCCAATGGTCTCTAGCGCCTGCAGCTCTTCCTGTGGTCAGCGGTCACATGGTACCGCTCATTAAAGTAATGAATATGGATGCGACTCCACTCCCATAAGGGTGGAGCCTCATATTCATTACTTTAATGAGCGGTACCATGTGACCGCTGAATACAGGAACAAGCTGCTGACACGTGCCGGAGACCATCAGAGAAGCAGGGACATACAGAGAGACCACGCCAGGAGGGGGGGGGTGTGACGGGGGAGGGTGAGCCATGCGATATTCACCTATCCCACCGCCGGGTTCTGTCTTCTGCGCCCTCTGGCTGTGCCGTTCATGTCAGAGGGCACGATGATGTGTTTAGTGCGTGCCCTCTGCCTGAACAGTCACTGCAAAGACCCGGAAGATACAGCGGTGCGTGGCGGTGGAACGGGGACAGGTGAATATTGCAAGTGCTGGGGGCCTGAGCAAGCAGCGACTCTGGTACCTGACCCCCATAGCGCACCAGTGTCCCCGCCTGCTGAGGACCCTGACACCTGGCTCCCAGCGATGAGAGCAGCAGCATACGGGCATAATATTCTATGGAGCATCTTATGGGGCCATCAACCTTTATGGAGCAGCATATGGGGCATAATATGCTATGGAGCATCTTATGGGGCCATCAACCTTTAGGGAGTGGCATATGGGGCATAATATGCTATGGAGCATCTAATGGGGTCATCAACCTTTGTGCAGCATTATATGGGACATAATATTCTATGAATCATGTTATGGGGCCATCAACCTTTATGGAGCAGCATATGGAGCATAATATGCTATGGAGCATCTTATGGGGCCATCAACCTTTATGGAGTGGCATATGGGGCATAATATGCTATGGAGCATCTTATGGGGCCATCAACCTTTGTGCAGCATTATATGGGGCATAATATGCTATGGAGCATCTTATGGGGCCATCGACCTTTGTGCAGCATTATATGGGGCATATTATTCTATGGAGCATGTTATGGGGCCATCAACCTTTATGGAGCAGCATACGGGGCATATTATTCTATGGAGCATGTTATGGGGCCATCAACCTTTATGGAGCAGCATACGGGGCATATTATTCTATGGAGCATGTTATGGGGCCATCAACCTTTATGGAGCAGCATGCGGGGCATATTATTCTATGGAGCATCTTATGGGGCCATCAACCTTTATGGAGCAGCATATGGGGCATAATATACTGTGGAGCATCTTATGAGGCCATCAACCTTTGTGCAGCATTATATGGGGCATAATATTCTATGGAGCATCTTATGGGGCCATCATTAACCTTTTATGCAGCATTATATGGGGCATATTTTAATATAGAGCATCTTATGAGGCCCATCAGGAACTGTATGGAGCATTATATGGGGCTCCTGATTCAATATGGATATTCAAAAACACTTAACCTACTGATGTCTCAATTAATTTTACTTTCATTGGTATCTATTTTTATTTTTTAAATTTACCAGTAGCTGCTGCATTTCCCACCCTAGGCTTATACTCGAGTCATTAAGTTTAACCAGTTTTTTGTGGCAAAATTAGGGGTCTCAGCTTATACTCAGGTCGGCTTATACTTGTGTATATACGGTATATGATTCTGATGGTTTCCAAGCAGAAGCTTCCAGAATAATGGATCGGTGACTTCTTTAGGCCACTTTATGGCTTTCAAAGTTACAAAAGTCAGAACACATGCACAGAAAGCCGGTTTTACATTGCTGAACAAATGTTCATTCTTTTTTGCTTTTTTAGTGCTTTTTCAGTTGGGTTCCAGGCATAATCCGCCTGAAAAAAAAAAAATAGTTTGCACTTACCCTAACAGGACAGTAGTGGGAAATTTACAGGTGAGTAGAAGTTTTTGTAATTTGGCCACATTCCCTATTTTGAAGCAATTATTTTAAAATCTTGAACAACAACTTTAAAAGATGGCTAATATGAACCATAGTACAGTACCCCACTTGAAAGTAGTAGTAAAAGCCTCATCATACATAAATACAGAATGGAGCTGGAAAATAAGGTATATTCACACACACAGATGACTGGTTACATACAATTCAGTATTAGAAATGTTTGCTAATAATTTGCCACATTTGGATATGAGCACAATAGAGTATGGGTGATCAGACTTCTCGGCAGACCGAGATTTTCAGCCGAAATACAGGCGTAGGAGTGATGTTACACTCATGTCAAATTGGCCTTTGATGTACGTTACATAAAATGAAGGGATCTGTAATGTCATTTCAATTTTCAATATTACTACACAGTAATCAATTGAAAGGTTAGTGTCTTAGAACTGCACAATCCTCTAGGTCTTATATGCTGATATGAAGGACTCGAGTGGCTATGCAGGTTCTTCCTAGCAAGGGAGTTGGAAGACCAGCATGTGCAGGTATTCCCCCTCCCCCTATGTGCCCTAGGGCTTAGTGATCTCAGAGGTCAGCAATTCATTGGATGGGCTTGTGTTTAAGCGTTAATCATTTAAATTTAACCTCCAGAATGGCAGGATAGTATTGGACATATAAAATATACTGAGAAAATAAAATTGACAGCCAAAAGGTCTTAATAAAACATGGTGTTAAAGCAAGCTAAAAGAGGAAAGCTTATAAAAAGAACAGCTAATGATCGCACAATTACTGCAACGTTTGTGAATGCTCTCACAGTTAAAAATGTGTGAGATAAAGAAACGGGTCATACTTTTATTTTATCTATAGTTAAGGAGTTTTCCTCTTCCAGCATTCTGCTCGCCATTAGCGTTCATGTGCTATCGCCAGTACGTCAGCAGCTCTACAGCCAATCACTGAGCTCAGCGGCTCCCCGAATGTAGTGATTTCCTGGAGCGCTGTTGACGGGTATGCAGTCACCCGAGGAGATGCAGCACTTCACACGAGAAGGGTTAACACTGGCTATTTCTATTTAGAATGATAATAGTAAGCAAAATACTTTAATATTTTTAATTTAATTGCAAAGCGCTGCGGAATATGTTGGCGCTATTTAATTAAAATTATTATTATTAATTCAATGAAACAGATGGTACAGAATGCTGAAAAGGTTTAGGTTAAGTTCCTACGATGAGTTTTTGGTGATGGTTTGATGTTGCTTGCGGACCATGTGTCTGCAAAAACAAAATCACAGAGACATGTCCATTTTTGATCCGAGTAACACATCAAAATTACCCATAGAAGTGTATAGGTCTGTGAAAAATCATTGCCAGCTCACGGATGCCATCTCTGTGAAGTCTGTTTATTACAGTGTAAGGCTAGGGTCACATGACCGTTTTTCTCTCATCTGAGAAAATTGTGCCGATTATGCTAATCACACTCTGATCAAACTCTGATCAGCAATGCCATATATGTGGATGGATAGTACTATTGGGGCACACTGCTCAGAACAGTAGAGCCACCACTGGGCTTTTGGTGCTTCCATGTTGCGGGATTGGTTTTCATGTGCAATGTCACTTTTGTAGGGCCCCGAGCTTCTAGTACAGTGAAAGCCTCTGAAAAGTTAAGCCATTTTGGAAATTACATCCTGTCAGAGTTTTCTTCTAGGAGTTTAACATGAGTTATTAGTCTTATTGTTACTTCAATTTATAAAGAGACATGTATATAGGGCCCTAATCATGTGTATCATTATTATCTCTGCACCTTTTTAATGAACTTGAAAATTGCAAAATAAGATATTGAAAAGTAGAGCCACGGACTGAAATGGTCTGGGGTTTGCAGGGCTTTTGTCTTTATAGCATTCACAATTCGATAAGTGATTTGTTTATTCTGCAGGTCACTACGATTATGGCAATATTAAATGTATTTTTATTTTTAATCTCATAATGCTTTTACACCATAAAAACGCTTTTTAAATATACGGTAATCATGTTTTATGTTATCATCGTTTAGGAGCCATAGATTTTTTTGTTTTTTTTCAACTGACAGAGCTTTTCAAGAGCTTATTTTTTGCAGGATGAGTTCAAGCTTTCGTTGACATCCTTTTGAAAGTGCAGATTACCTTTGAATGACTTTTCATTCCATTTTTGAAGACGGTACAGTAGATAATGAAGAGACAGCAATTCTGATAAGATGATTGAGAAAGTCCCAAGTAGTAGACAACCCCTTGAAAAATAACAATGTTCCCCTCTTCTAAAATAACAATAGCTAAACTCACACCCAGTGTGGATGCTGTTCCAACAGCTCTCCCGGAGGTCGCATGGCATTTTTATTTAACAAGCCCTGCAACTTCACTCTTTTCTCCCATAAAAGTGAGAACTGCAGCAGCCCTCTTGCTTCCTCCGGATAGTCTAAGGAGAGTGAAGCAGCCGCTTAAAAGCTACAGGGCTCATGAACATGTATTTTTTGTCTTACTATGTACTTAAGAGTCAAGAGTTAAGAGCCCTCAGGGCTCAGTCCTTGGCCTCTTCTCTTCTCTCTCTAAACTGCCCCAATTGGACTGACCATCATCAGATTTGGCTTTGAGTACCATCTTTATGCTGATGACACACAACTATACATGTCATCCCCTGACCTTGCCCCCGCTGTACTACAGAACGCCAGTGATTATCCACAGTCTCCAACATCATGCCCACTCTCTATCTGAAACTCAACCTTTCCAAAACCGAACTTCTTCTACTCCCACCGTATTTCTAATGCTGCTATTTTAGCATCTGGCATTTCTTTTCTAAGGAAAAGTCAGCAAAAAACAGCAATTCTGCTTGGATTTTTATTTCTTTTTTACTTTTTGATTTTTTTTACAAGGTTCAAGTTTTTAGTGTGCTAAATAAAAATATCATAAATTGATAAATTCTCTGCTATTGTAATACACTACATTTCTGCAGTGGACTACAACTCTCTGTTTCCCGGTGATATAGCCTGTTAAACTCTGCTTCTAGATGAGCCTAATAGACTTCCTTAGAAGGCACACCCTTGCCACGGCACCCATTGACAACACACATTCACGTCACTGGGGTGCCAATTTGGTAGAAAGGGAACCCCCTCCCTCCGATTTTCTAGCCATTTCAGCAGTGTTAGGCTATGTTCACATCACATTTTTACCACAACTCATTGGCTTAGTTGGGGATTCAGTTTAAAGCCTTGAAAACGCTGACAGAACTGCCCATGGCATCCTTGGCTTTAGTGAAGCAGACAGACTCACTTAGTCAGCCATGCTTTTATGCCCAACTCGAACACATGGATCCTGCTAAAAAGAAGATTATACAGACCACAAAGGGACTCTGTCTGCATCAGTAAAGTCAATGGCCACATCGGCGGTTCTACCTGAATCTTGTTTTTCAGGACTTTAGATGGAAGCCCTGACGGAGCCACTGGCGTGTAGCAAAAATGCAATATGAACATAGTCTAAGCTGTAATATATAGCTGCTGCACCCTCTCTCTTCTGAGTGCTTACTCACAGATGCCCTGAGGAGAGACAGAGTTGGGAATCTGAGAGTAGATCACAACCTGATTAGTTCTGGTTCCGATGATTTGGCTAGGACCCGAGCAGCTTGATTCCAGGCCTGGTGACACTGTGGGCAACTTGACTTTTGGTGAAAGACCAACTGATATACTGTATATTTAAGCTAATTTTTCATTGACCACGAAGAGGGAGTTATCAGTATAGCAAGTGCTCCATACGACAATAAGAGGCTCAATTCTCCCCTATGAAAGCCGGCGGACACCAGCCAATGATCAGAAGACACTGCAGGATAGCAGCACATATCCATGACATCTAAAAATTAAAAATCAATGTTAGCAATCTATTGCACCTTTTGAAATACAGTACTGATCCCAACAGCTGTTATCCCACATTTATCAGTTATCAATATATTTACACCTGTTTTTGTACGATTAAATAATAATGTCCAATTTGCAGTGTGACATATATAAAACCATTTGCACCAGAATTTTTAGCCACTTGCACTCTACATGAGAGCTTGTAAAACTGAGATTAAAAGTGGGAGTAGTTTAGTGCATGGACAGGATTTAGGCAGAGTTCACACAAGTATATGGACCGAAATGGCAAAACTGGCCTCGGGTCTCCTGGTCCAAAGTTACAACCCCATATGTGTCTGTATACAGACTGTGAAATACGCTGGTGTGGAAACACCCTTAGGTCTCATTCAGATGTCCGTTTTTCTTCCGTAAAAGAAAAGGGGACCAATTATTTTTACCAGAGCTTATCTTGAACTTGGAGAACAAAAACGTTCCTCCACCTCCTCCATTCTGTCAGTCTATGCAAATCAGATTGCACTCACATGTCATCAGTGTGCAATCCGATTTTTTCACTGACTCATAGAATTGAATTGATGATTTTGATCCTACCAATGAATCAAAATCTGATATCTGTCGTCGATTTTCCGCAGACCAAAAGGTCCGCAAAAAGTCGTAGACATATGAATGATCCCATTACAGGTACCAATCTTGTACGTGATAACCGCGGACAGCACTTGTACGGGAAAAACTGACATCTGAATGAGGCCTCAGGGTATGTGCACACGCTGCGGATTTTGCTGCGGATCCGCAGCAGTTTGGCCGCTGCGGATTCACAGCAGTTTTCCGTGAGTTTACAGTACCATGTAACCCTATGGAAAACAAAATCCGCAGTGCACATGGTGCGGAAAAAAACATGTGGAAACGCTGCGGTTTACATTTCGCAGCATGTCAATTCTTTGTGCGGATTCCGCAGCGGTTTACACCTGCTCCTCAATAGGAATCCGCAGGTGTAAAACCGCAGGTGGAATCCACACAAAAAAACAGTTTTCCTGCGGATTTACCAAAATCAGTGTGGAAAAATCCACACACCTTTCCGCAGCGTGTGCACATAGCCTTAGACACACTTAGGCTAGGGCTACACAGCGACATTGAAATCACGGTTAGGCCACTTTCACACTAGCGTCGTACTCGGCCCGACGCAGTGCGTCGGGCCGACGTACCGACGCTAGCAGTGAATGCGCCGCACAACGGGGGCAGCGGATGCATTTTTCCAGCGCATCCGCTGCCCCATTGTGAGGTGTGGGGAGGTTGGGGGCGGAGTTCCAGCCGCGCATGCGCGGTCGGAAATGGCGGACAGTCAGCAACAAATAACGTTACATGTAACGTTTTTTGCTGCCGCCGGTCCGCCACAACGCGCACGACGGTTGCGACGTGTGTCAATGCGTCGCAATGCATCGCTAATGTTAGTCTATGGGGAAAAAACGCATCCTGCAGACAACTTTGCAGGATGCGTTCTTTCCCCTAAACGACGCACTGCGACGTATTGAAACGACGCTAGTGTGAAAGTCACAATCACATCTAATCATTTCCTTTGCTGTGGTGTGGAGAGGCAAATGTTTCCAGATTTGTTTGATTTTTTTTTGTCTCTGGTAACATGTCACTTGCAACTCACTTACAATATTCTGAAATGCAAGTCATATGCAACTTTCCTGCTATTTGGCTGTTTTTCATAGCAATATTGCAACTCTAATATAGTTGCTGATAGCAAATTACAGACAACTGCACAAATGTTTTTGATAGCATGACTTGTCTGATAATTGCTGTTGAGTGCTAGATATCGCTAGCCTTATAAAATTTGTAAAATAAAACACATCTTTACACCACACAGACCGGGTGCAAAAAAGTGCAATAATTTACTAGAGTATGGACAAAAAGGAGGTAGGGTCTCCAGAGACTCAAACATTTCCTAATACCCTCCAGTCGTCATCCCTACTTGGGCTAACACCTTTATAACCTGAATAGAGGCATGTTTAGGCATCCTTGGTGCAGTAGTGGTTCATTGACTATAAAGCCTTGTTTTATGACGCAGAAGGTTTTTTTGCTATTTGGAATACATATAAATTACACTGCCATTTATATACATTATTGCATCTTTATTTAATTCTTCAGGTTGCTATATGCATGCTCATGGCTAATAGCTTTTTGTTTCGATCACCACAAAAAAAGGTCGCTGTAGAATAAGGCCGTTTATTGACTGTAGGCTGTGTGCACACATTGCGTTTTTTTGCGGTTTTTCCCTATAAAAACGCTATAAAACCGCAAAAAAAAAAAAACACATACAATAAGCATCCCATCATTTAGAATGAATTCCACATGTTTTGTGCACATGATGCAAAAACCGCAGCATGTTCATTAATTTTGCATTTTTTTTTGCAGATTTTCCACTACAAAGTGCATTGGGAAGTGTCCGGAAAAAAATGCGGCAAAAACGCGGCAAAACCACGGCAAAAATGCATCAAAATCGCGGCAAAAACGCATGCGGTTTTCTTGCGGATTTCTTGCAGAAAATGTCCATTTTTTTAAGGAATTTTTTTGCGAGAAATCCTGAACGTGTGCACATAGCCTAAAAGGCAAATTTTAGTGGTCATTTAAGGGAGAACCCTCGCTGTTTACTTCTGGGTCACAAAACAGTGCACAGCTTGTTACACTGTATCCAGTGGAAAAGAAAATCCGCTACATTCATATCTAGCCAGTACTCCTCGGTAAGTCATTGCTTTGGCAGATTAATACCACTTCATACAGAAAGCATTTCACACTAAAGTTTGAAAAGTCAAGCGGGATCAGAAACATTGAAGTAAATAAGTATTTATTCTCTTTTATTCCATAAGCTCTTAGAAAGCCTTGTTAATCATAGTAATGCAATGGCCCTAGTGATAAAGTGTTTATGTCTCTGATGAATTGGAACAATAACACTGGTCTACAAAAAAAAAAAATTTCTGGCATGGACTTTAAGAACAGTTTTAGACTAATTTGAAGGTGCTGAATTCAAATCTGATCTTTTAAGTTCTCTATCACATCACTTTTTTGCGCTATAGGTATATAGCCCATTTTCATTATTTCCATGATAAATATAAGTAGTGTATGAAAAGTGCCGGCTTATATGGTTCACTAAGGTAAATTTAGTTTTCATTTACTCTCCCAATAAATGTGAGAATATCTTTGTTTTCTTTGAACATGCATAATTCCCATTTGTTATGATAACACCTTTGTTTTCTGTGCTACTGGGACAGTAGAGCTACAGTAGAGCATTGGGTGAAAAATGAATGGCCTCAGCGACAGAGTTTGGCATCTGGCGATAAGAATGTCATCCATGATCCTCTAGTGGATAGGAAGGACATTGTCTTTCCTCCTTTACACATGAAACTTGGATTGATGAAGCAGTTCATCAAAGCTCTCAATCACAGTGGAGAATGCTTTAACTATATATGTGCAACTTTTCCTGGTCTTAGTGAAGAGAAGAAAAAGGCTGGAATATTTGATGGACCTCAAATAAGAACACTTATGAGAGGCCCAATTTTATCATATGAATGAATGAGACAGAAGAAAGAGATTGGAATGCATTTTGTAATGTTGTGCAGAATTTTCTAGGGAATAAGAAAGCAGACAACTATGAAGAGTTTGTGGAAGAGCTACTAATGAGTCTGCGAAATCTTGGATGTAGAATGAGTATCAAGATTCACTATTTACACAGCCATTTGGACTTTTTTCCAGAGAACCTTGGGGATGTGAGCGAGGAACAAGGGGAGGGTTTTCATCAGGACATTAAAACAAAGGAAGAACGGTATCAAGGCCGGTGGGACTCACATATGATGGCTGACTATTGCTGGAGCTTGATGAGAGACAACCCAGAAGCTGTACATCACAGATCAGCCAAGAAAAGAAAATTCAAATAACTGCCATTTGTCATTCATCTGTGTGCCATATATATGTCTTTTTATATTTTGTAGTTTAATTCTGTAAGTATATTTGATTTGCTGTATATAGACTTTGCAATCTTTGTTATTCCTTGATTAAAAATATACAAAATGTAGTACTGAAAATCATGTTTTTATCATAAAACATTAGGAGTAATTTTCATAAAAAATTGAAAATATCTCGAAATATCCTGATGTGATAGCCAAAAACGGAGTTCATATTCATAATCAGCAGCCAAAATTGACTTACGGTAGGTTTTAAAATCTTTTGCCAGAAAAATTGTGTTGACCAGTGTAATTGACCAATTTGAAGGAAGTGAAAGTGAACAATTAAATTATTGTTGCTGCTGATAATTTTTCTGCTATTAGAATTATCATTATTGGTAGCAAGTTTAGTACATTTACATGCTTCTTTTGGCAACAGTGCCGCTGACTGCACGACAGTCACAAGAGCTGTCCCTAGCAACAATGGCGTTCATCATCTGGTAATGTGGAGTCGCCTCCTCTCACTATGGAATTGTATTAGTGCATATGTAATTTGGATCCACAGTAATAACTTTTTTAACCAAACGGATAGGTAGCATGCTTAGGCTATGTGCACACGTTGCGGATTCGTGTGCGGATTTTTCCACACTGTTTTTGCAAAATCCGCAGGTAAAATGCACTGCGGATTTACCGCGGATTTCCTGCGGTTCTTGTGTGGATTCCATCTGCAGTTTTACACCCGCGGATTCCTATTATGAGCAGGTGTAAACCGCTGCGGAATCCGCACAAAGAATTGACATGCTGCTGAAAATACAATGCAGCGTCTCCCATCAGCCTGCTCTCATTGTTATTAGCGGCAGCAGGTGTAGGTTGATGGAAATAATAGTCCCATCAGCCGCCACCTGACCTTGCTGTTATCAGTTGAATATAACTCTCAACATTCTCCCCTGCTCAGGCTGATTGCCAGCAGAGTAGGGGAGAATGATGAAAGTTGTCTCCAGCACCTGGCATTGTGGAGCAGTGCTAACTGTACCTCTGCTTCCCAGGCACCTGTACGTGTGGTACTGATGCGGCACATGGGTGGCATATGGTTGCCACACATATGCCACAAGTGTTATACGGACACTGATATCTCCGGTACTCTTGTTTTCTGGTACTGGAAATATTAGGATGTGTGAAACCGGCCAAAAGAAACAATTGTGAAAACACCAAAAGTTGTTAGTATAGACATACAGTCATGGCCAAAAGTATTGACACCCCTGCAATTCTGTCAGATAATACTCAGTTTCTTCCTGAAAATGATTGCAATCACAAATTCTTTGGTATTATTATCTTCATTTAATTTGTCTTAAATGAAAAAACACAAAAGAGAATGAAGCAAAACATTGATCATTTCACACAAAACTCCAAAAATGGGCCAGACAAAAGTATTGGCACCCTCAGCCTAATACTTGGTTGCACAACCTTTAGCCAAAATAACTGCGACCAACCGCTTCCGGTAACCATCAATGAGTTTCTTACAATGCTCTGCTGGAATTTTAGACCATTCTTCTTTGGCAAACTGCTCCAGGTCCCTGAAATTTGAAGGGTGCCTTCTCCAAACTGCCATTTTTAGATCTCTTCACAGGTGTTTTATGGGATTCAGGTCTGGACTCATTGCTGGCCACCTTAGAAGTCTCCAGTACTTTCCCTCAAACCATTTTCTAGTGCTTTTTGAAGTGTGTTTTGGATCATTGTCCTGCTGGAAGACCCATGACCTCTGAGGGAGACCCAGCTTTCTCACACTGGGCCCTACATTATGCTGCAAAATTTGTTGGTAGTCTTTAGACTTCATAATGCCATGCACACGGTCAAGCAGTCCAGTGCCAGAGGCAGAAAGCAACCCCAAAACATCAGGGAACCTCCACCATGTTTGACTGTAGGGACCGTGTTCTTTTGTTTGAATGCCTCTTTTTTTTCTCCTGTAAACTCTATGTTGATGCCTTTGCCCAAAAAGTTCTACTTTTGTCTCATCTGACCAGAGAACATTCTTCCAAAACGTTTTAGGCTTTTTCAGGTTAGTTTTGGCAAACTCCACCCAGACTTTTTTATGTCTCGGGGTAAGAAGTGGGGTCTTCCTGGGTCTCCTACCATACAGTCCCTTTTAATTCAGACGCCGACGGATAGTACGGGTTGACACTGTTGTACCCTCGGACTGCAGGGCAGATTGAACTTGTTTGGATGTTAGTCTAGGTTCTTTATCCAACATCCGCACAATCTTGCGTTGAAATCTCTTGTCAATTCTTCTTTTCCATCCACATCTAGGGAGGTTAGCCACAGTGCCATGGGCTTTAAACTTCTTGATGACACTGCGCACGGTAGACACAGGAACATTCAGATCTTTGGAGATGGACTTGTAGCCTTGAGATTGCTCATGCTTCCTCACAATTTGGTTTCTCAAGTCCTCAGACTGTTCTTTGGTCTTCTTTCTTTTCTCCATGCTCAGTGTGGTACACACAAGGACACAGGACAGAGGTTGAGTCAACTTTAATCCATGTCAACTGGCTGCAAGTGTGATTTAGTTATTGCCAACACCTGTTAGGTGCCACAGGTAAGTTACAGGTGCTGTTAATTACACAAATTAGAGTAGCATCACATGATTTTTCAAACAGTGCCAATACTTTTGTCCACCCCCTTTTTATGTTTGGTGTGGAATTATATCCAATTTGGCTTTAGGACAATTCTTTTTGTGTTTTTTTCATTTAAGACAAATTAAATGAAGATAATAATACCAAAGAATTTGTGATGGCTATCATTTTCAGGAAGAAACTGAGTATTATCTGACAGAATTGCAGGGGTGTTAATACTTTTGGCCATGACTGTAGGTCTTTAGTGTATAACTATGCACTTTATGAGGCAACAACATATAAGGTATGTGTGCCAAGGTCTTGTTACCTGTTCTGTAATCCAATCTTTCATAATTATCTCCCAACATACAACATTCTCAGAGAATGGTCATATTTCACATGTTCATCCTCACATGATATAAATAGTGCAACTAGGTATGGAGGATGGTGGCGGTAGGATTCCAGATTCCTCACATACCCTTCACTAACAATACTGTAAAACTATTAGTTATATGTTTTTGCAGCAGTCTGATCTTTACATATAGAGAAGAAGACAGTGTGAAAATAACTTCTACCAACATGCCTCATCCACGTCACGCACTAAGAGCGTGCAATGTCACCTGATGCAGCAGCTCACTGCACTGCGGCGTTGTGTGTGCTATTATGGTGGCACCGGCGTTCTAGACTATGGTGCAGTCTTCTCTGACATTTGTGTAGCAGTCCCACTCTCAGGTTGTGTGGGACATACACCAAGAGCCCATTTCTCCTGGGTGTGACAGTGCAGCAATAATAAGGATTCCTTGGTAATATTGACTAACAAAGGGTGTACAACTTTTTTGTGACTGGCGCAAGCTAAAACATGAATGCTAGGAAGAACTGAAAATTATTAACATTAGAAAGGTTGTAAGTGTCACAGGGAACAGACTGACGAAGTCAGAATATACAATCATAAGGGAAACAAAGGTAATCACATATATACACTAATAAAAGGGATTATTCCAAATGAGCAAAAAGCATCTCCTTTCTTTAAAGGGGTTGTCCGGTCAAAACAGATAAGTCTGTAATCACTCTGTGTGACAGCAGACTTATGAATCCCCCCCCCCCGCGGCACACACTTTGCACTGTGGATTTTCACCAGTTTCAGACCCGGGAACGGAGGGTATGTATGAGGTGTACCCCCGGCCAGTGGGCGCGGCCTCACTCCATGCACATACACGGGCTTCATAAGTTTGCAGTTGCACAGAGTGACTGCAGACTTACCGGTTTTGAAAGGACAACCCTTTTAAGAAATACTGTAGCATTATGTATGTCAATGGATTGTATCTGATACTCCAGTGCAGCTCTATTACCTTGAATAAGGATGTGCTACTCTACCAGACATAGGTAATGGGCAGGTATAGATCTAATTCTACCAAATCAACAAGACCTCTATGTGCCTTACACATTTGTAATGTGTTGGGCAGGACGTCATTATAAAACAATAATAGATGGGTAATTTTCTACAAGTCGTTAGCAAGTGCCAAAATAATTGGTTTATTAGAGAGTTCACTAGTGCTAAAAAGAGTGTCAATACAAACTAAAAATGGAGCAGTTCACCCTGGGGAAACTAAATTCCCTGTTGACCAACAAGCTTTTGCGTACATTGTGAGCACTAAGTCTGGTTTGTAGGGAAGCCATGGTACATTTGGAACATCTTTAGGCATGGTACTATTGTATGCACTCTTTTAGCTTTTTTTAGGCAGGCATCCCAGAGTTGTCTCTTTGTAGTTGCAGGTGACACTGGTTTTGGACTGTTCAAATTAAAGGGCTTGTTGGCACAGGACATCACCTGCCAATATGCATTGTCAGGGCAAAAGGGAAAGGGATTAGCCAGGGCATAGAATCACTGTCAGGGTTTTACATATATTGTGTACATTTGTAAACTATATCAATATTGTGTGAATAACAAAATAAAGGCCAGTAATTTAAAAAAGTAAAGAAGCTTCATCCACAATGGCTCTGTAGTATTAAACCATAGGAATGCCAAGTGCCTCATACAGCAGATGTCATTTCTAACATTAGTACTCTTAGCTACACTTCTAAAGCAATGTAATGGTATCTTGATTCTCACTTGAACAACCGTAGAGATAGCAGGTTGAACCAGTGCAGCTAGTTAATTTTTTTTTTTTTAGATAAAAACAGTTCTTCCTCCATGTAAGTATATACAGAATATATTTTAAGACATGGAGGACAATGGAGTAAAGCACTATAGATAATGTGCATAGACACGCTGATATATGACTGCTATGTCATTAAACTAATAAACGCTGCATGCCTGATTTCCATCCACAAGCATGCCACCTAGATAACAATCAGTCAAGCCATATTTCTAGGTCTCACGCACAGCCTGCATATACATGCTAACTCTGCTCACATACCAGCACCATCACACTTATGAGCAGAAAGAATTTAATCGCTAAAAAATGCGCACACGATGTGTCCCTTGTACAGCAGTTGTAGAAAAACTAATAATGCAAGGAGCAAGGCAGTCACAAAAGGATTACTTGAGTGATGATTGTCCTGTCCACTCATAGAAAACCAGAAGACCTACAGTGGGGAAAATAAGTATTTAATACACTGCCACTTTTGAAAGTTTTCACATGGAATGGAGAGGTCTTTAATTTTTATTATAGGTACACTTCAACTGTGAGAGACAGAATTTTTTTAAAAAATCCAGAAAATTACATTGTATGGTTTTTACATAATTAATTAACATTTTATTGCATTGAAAAATATATTTGAACATCTACCAACACCTACCAACCAGCAAGAATTCTGGCTCTCACAGACCTGTTAAATTTCCTATTCTGCACTCATTACCTTTATTAATTGCACCTTTTTGAACACATTATCTGTATAAAAGACACCTGTCCACACACTCAATCAATCACACTCCAACCTCTCCACCATGGCCAAGACCAAAGAGCTGTCTAAGGACACCAGGAACAAAATTGTAGACCTGCACAAGGCTGGGATGTGTTATAGGACAGTAGGCAAACAGCTTGTTGAGAAGGCAACAACTGTTGGCACAATTATTAGAAAATGGAAGAAACACAAGATGTCAATCTTACTCGGCCTGCATGCAAGATATCACCTCATGGATTAAGGATGATTCTGGGAAAGGTCAGGAATCAGCTCTGAACTACTCATGATGACCTGATGACCTGAAGAGAGCTGGGATCACAGTCTCAAACATTACCATTAGTTTCACACTACACCGTCATGTATTAAAATCCTGCAGAGCACGCAAGATCTCCCTAATCACGTAAGCGCATGTCCAGGCCTGTTTGAAGTTTGACAATGACCATCTGGATGATCCAGAGGAGGCATGGGAGAAGGTCATGTGGTTAGATGAGACAAAAATAGACCTTTTTGGTATCAACTCTACTCGCCATGTTTGGAGGAAGATAAAGGATGAGTACAACCACAAGAACACCATTCCAACCATGAAGCATGGTGGGGGAAATATCATTCTATGGGGGTGCTTTTCTGCAAAGTGGACAGGACGACTGCATTGTATAGGATGGAGGATGAATAGGGTCATGCATTGTGAGATTTTGAAAATTAGCAAAGGGTTGAAAGCCAACCAAATTCTTAGAAAAAAAGAAGGGTACCCACAAATTATATTAAATAGCACAAAAAAGGGGACCTAAAACATAACATTTAATAAACCTATTAAAAACACGTGACACAACGTATATATCGACAAACATTTTTTAAAAACATCTAGTCAAACCATTTAAAAGAGATTATAATTAAGATACTGCAAGCAAATACAGGTGTTTCAAACCAAGAAAAACAATGTAACCATTAGATGTTATCCAGCCCAGTGAAGAAGCGGAGAACTAATTATTGCTGTCTGTACCAATGTACCTTTTGCTCAAATAGGTGAAAATAAATCAGTACCACTGATGATCACCATGCCATATCAGCAAAGGTAAAAAAAAGAATGAAGGGTGCAATAATATAAATTGGAACAATCTCACCAAAAGATGCCACATTGAAGATGCCCCCTGTCATTCATGACTCCATAGAACATTTACGTTCCTTTCAGGACCACCTCCCTACTCATTTCATTCCAGAGAAAGGGAAATCATCAGGGGATAGGACGGTCAAACAGTGGTCTTCATGATGAAGTGCTCAGTCATCATTAGTATTCACAAAGAGCCCACAAAGACTGTAGTAATAGCTGTCCATCTCTTATTTACCCTCCCTGGGGCCAGCAATGACTGCAACGCTGTCGACATGCCATCACCGAGAGGCATCACTGGCTGTTAAGGGTGAGTAACAGCTCAGTTTTTACTTTGTTACTTTTTAAGTTTAACAACCTAGGGACTGTTAATATTTGAAAAGAAACAATCCAGTAATGCTGGGGCTACCCAGCGACCCTGGGTGAACGTTGTCACGGTCACAGTACCCTCAAGGGTTTCAATGCGACGGCATTCCCTTGTATTGCACTGACATGTAGCAGTGACTCTTAGCAAACTTTGGCCACAAGACAGGTGTCACAGCCAAAGTTGCCATGTAGTCTAAACCTTCAGCTGGCAATACATATTAGATTTAGACCAGACACTATGCGTCCAATCAGTCATATGTCTGTCAGAAGACAAAAAGATTAAAAAATTTTTTGAGTAAGATGTAGACAGTTGAGGAATGCTTTAGGTACCATTTAAAATGTGCAGGTTAGGTGAAACTTCAGGTTTTGCCTGCAAACTTTCCATCAAACATTTTAGCTACTTATGACACTTAGGACAGCTGCAGACGACCGTAGTTTCTTTAATGCGAAAGAATCGGCTGATTATGCAGTTGACACTCTAAGCAATCTCTGATCAGAGTATGAGCATAGTGTGATCCGATTCTCTCGGATGGGGAGAAGATGGAGAAAAAAATGTCTCCATCTCTTCCATTCTGTGAGGAAATCAGACTGAACTCAGATGTCATCCAGGTGCAGTCTGATAATTTCCACACTCTCATTGACTTGCGTGGCCGAGTGCGATCCAAATATCAAACTCGGAAATGCAGCGATTTTTTGTACTTGTGCACGGCTCCATAGTCCAACATTGGTCCAATGTTTTGTTGGATCACCCTCAGATCGAAAATACACGTCTGCACCTGCCCTTACAGGGATTTACCAGGACTTAGAATGATATTGATAGTATAGCCAATCCAATTCAGATCAGGCAAGCTCCACCCACCCAATCAATAAAGGAACGGTGGCAATACATGCAGCACTGTTTCTCCTTCAGAGTTAGTCTGAAACCCAAAAGTAAATTTCAATTAATAACTCTTTAAAAACTAATAACTTTTGTAATTTAAGTCATTGTAACATTCCCCACATTTCACTCTGTCCTGCAACTCAGGGGTCTGTTTACATTACCAACTTCCTATGACGATTCGTTTGCGAACCCTAGCGCATGATGGGATACTCAAACAAATTGTCATCCGCTGGCTGAACCTGCTATCACTCCCCTTTCTGCCCTGAAAGAAAGTGTAATTGGGGTGGGAGGCTGGGACATCCCAACACCCCCCCTTGCTTTGTTTGCTGCCCTGAAACAAAGCATCATCAGTGACACCCGTTTCTCCACCTGTGCCCTGTGCGATGAGCGCAGCATCTGGTCTGTTGTCTGCTTTGTTGAATAGTAATAAGCCGGTAGCACCGCCCCCGCAGTTGATGTCACTGGTGTCTGTTGGGCATAGTGACACCACTCTGCTGTCGGCCATGGTCAATGGCCCTGTCAGCGCATATGCTTGAATCCTTTTTGTGGCACTTTGGACGTGAGTCCTGATGGAGCCACTAAACACATGCTAAAGGCAATGTGAACATAACCTTATACTGCGGCATTTCAGAGAAAACTTAGTTGGAAAAGCTGGCTAGGGACTATAAGGAGAGGCCTGACCACTCAAGTGCGCAAGTGCGGCCCCTGGACAGCTTCTCCACATCCCACTCCAAGTGATTGACATACATGTCTCTCCTTATGTATAGTAAAAAATGAATTTGGCCCTCCAGAATCGATGCAGAGATTATAGAATTTTATTTCCCAGATTATCCACTCTTTGCAATGTTTATTAACGATTCAGCCAACTATGCTTTCCTTCATCAGAACTAAGGATTAATATTATACACTAAGAATACAATATTGTATCCTTAGTTCTGAAGAAGGCCATATTATTGCCAAAACGTTAATAAATATTGCAGTGGATAATCTGTGAAATAAAAGTCTATAATCTCTGCATCAATTCTGAAAGTGCCAAATTTATTTTTTACTTATTGCGGAGTGGAATCCTATTTGTTTGCCCTTAAGAAGATAGCCGCACAGTCTGTTTTAACTTCTCCATACGTTTACACATGGAAGAGACCTGTCAATCAGTTGGAGTGTGGTGAGGAGAAGCCGGCCGGGGGTTCAGCCCAAATAATCATATCTTTCCTTATAGTCAGCTTTTCGAATGATGATTTATCTGAAACTCAACTGCTTTACATAGTAAAACGTGCCTGGAGGCAATCACACAGTCAGCCTCTGAATCATGCTGTATGTAGTTTGTGAAGCTTAAACCTAGTGACAGGTTCCCTTTAAAATAAAAGTGCTGTACTTGCCTGGTAGACAATTGCATGCAGCGCTTGCCAGAGCACCACAGACCCTGATGTGCCAGAGGTCACACCCTTACTGATCTGATATTAGTAGCCAATGGACAGGATAGACTGCTTCTAACCTCCTGACGAAGCCCTATTGGCGAAACGCTCGTCAAGGTGCGTCGCGTGGCAGTAAGGGATATCCACCTTTTCCAGCCATGGCCACAGGTACTACATGAATGCATTTGACACCATGATCGGTCATTTTACTCCCACAGGTTGGCGATAGTATCTGAGCATGAATTCTCTGATATCAACATCTTTCTGATTGTTGTGGCATTTTTCTATATTAATGATCGATTCTTGATACAGTCTCCTTATCCTGACCTGTTATATAATTTAAAATCCTATCGTAATTCATGGTGATCTATATATCCTATCATAGATGTATACGTTTCCCTCATTTTTGAGGTTATTCATGTTTGTCATCCTTAGTGCCTGTGGTATAGAGGATACCCCAATCTAGCCTTGCTACTGTAGCATCTTTTTGTCTCAGTTTGTCCCTGGTGTTTCTCACAAGTTAATTATTATTTTTTGTGATTCTGGTAAACTCTTGACTTAATAAAGTTTGTTATTACTTGACATATATATGCTATTCTTTGCTTCTTTTTATATCTATTTAGTCTAGTATGCACAAATAAAGCGATTATGATATCGCGTACCTGGACTACATGGTATGGTAATAGGTTAAATGCTTCTAACCTAAGTCCTGGAAAACCCCTTTAATAATAGTCTAACATCTTAAAATATCAGAAAGTGGAGTCTGCTGTACAAGTATAACTTATAACTGGCATCACGGAATGGCTTACCGCACCCGAACAGTGTTCCTGAAATCATGCAGCCAGATGTGTGTATTGCATACAGATCTGTGAGCTCTACAAAGAAAGAATTTACATCCACTCACTACTGTGTCTTAAAATATACTGGTAACAAAAAAGCACCCAAGTCCTGCCAAGTCCATAATAACATACCATGTACAGTCCCACGCTACTTGTTGTTTTATCTTACTATTGGAACCAGAGGGTGAGGTTGTCTCCAACCACAGAACTGAGCAAAAACAGCTAGCGAAATGCTCCATGGTTCACTCCCTAACAAAAACATGAATGCTTTATGCTTTGGGTGAAAAGTATCAATAGTATGTTTTCACTTCCAAGCATGAGGCTGGGTTTACGCACATGTGCGCCACAGTCAGGCAATAATTACACACAGATATTTTATGGAAAAAACTTGGAGAAACTGTTCACAAGTTGCGCTTTTGTTGGTGCGTTTTGTTAATGCAAATTTTAAGCTGTGTTTTACAGAACCAACAAAAGCTATGAGATTACAGAAATCTCATGTACACACATTGATTTTTTTCCTGACTGATTTGGAAAATTGCTGCGCTTTTGCAAACTGTAACATGCCCCTTCTTTCAGAGTTATTTTCACTTATAGAAAGCAGGTATCAGGTGTTGCTGTGTTTTTGGTGACAAAACCTTCAGGCCGGGTGCCCACGATCCGGAACTAGCATACCGTAGTTTAGGACGCAGCGTATGTTCGCTGCTTCCAAAGTGCTGCCGGCTATTGAACGCAGGTAAAGCCGCATCTGTTCCCTGAATGGTGCAGATTTACAGCATCCAATACATTCTTTTGTGGAAATTTCTGTTGTGGAGATGACAGATATAGACATGCTGCGGTCTTGAAAGATGAGCCGCATGTCAGTCTCCGAGGGTGATCCGCAGGCAATTATGGACATATAATGGACAAGGGATTTCTAGAAATCCCATCCACTATGTTGTAACATCTGGCCGCTGTGGGTTTGACGCCTCATAAATATGCAGCGTCAAACCCGAAGCAATTACTGATCATGTGCACGTACCCTAAGGAAGTTGCCTCATCTTTTTTGTGGGAGGGGGGGGGCACATTATCAGCATGCACAAGATACAATAAGGTTATATGCCCACGTTGCGTTTTTTTAGCGTTTTGGCCACGGTTTTCCGTGGCGCAAATGCTTAAAAAAATGCTTACAAACAGCATCCCATTAATTTCTAATGCATTCCGCAATTGATGTGCCAAGCTGCGTTTTTTTCCGCGGCGGAATCGCATTGCGGAAAAAAAACGCATTATTTTTGTGGAATCGCGGCAATTCTGCACCCATAGACAGCATTAGACAGCATTAGAAATCCGCTTGTAACAAAGCTTTATTAAACAATTTTTATGCTCTTCAACATTGTTATCATGAAAATCAATAAGAAACACTTGTGGAATTATGGAAATCACAGGATCGATGACATGTACTGTAAGACTGTGTGCACATGTTCCTGATTTTTCGCGTTTTTTCGCTATAAAAACGCAATAAAACCGCGAAAAAAAACCGCTCACATTAAGCATCCTATTAAAAGAATGCAATCCGCATTTTGTATGCACATGCTGCGTTTTTTTCCTGAGCGGAAACGCATTCCAGAAAAAAATGCAGCATGTTCATTAATTTGCAGAATCGCAGGGATTCCGCACACATAGGAATGCATTGATCCGCTTACTTCCCGCATGGGGCTATGCCCACCATGCGGGAAGTAAGCAGATAATGTGCGGATGGTACCCAGGGTGGAGGAGAGGAGACTCTCCTCCACGGACTGGGCACCATATAATTGTTAAAAAAAATAGTGATATACTCACCATCCGATGGCCCTCGGAGTCCTCCCGCCTCTCAGCGGTGCACGTGGCACCTTCCGTTCCCAGGGATACTGTGTGCGAAGGACCTGCGATGACGTCGCGGTCTCGTGACCGTGACATCATCCCAGGTCCTTCGCGCCCAGCATCCTAGCCGCCGCGTTCACCGCTGAGGAGATCGGGTGACTTCGGAAGGTGAGAATAATCATTTTTTAATATTTTTATTATTTTTAACATTAGATCTTTTTACTATTGATGCTGCATAGGCAGCATCAATAGTAAAAAGTTGGTCACACTTGTCAAACACTATGTTTGACAAGCGTGACCAACCTGTCAATCAGTTTTCCTAGCGATGATACAGATCGCTTGGAAAACGCTAGTATTCTGCAAGCTGATTACCCTTGTAAAATGCTTGTGTTTAGCGGGAATACGCATGCCAATTCCGCATGCGATATACCTGCAGCAGGAGTTGCGGAATTGCCACAGAAATTTCCGCGGCAATTCCGCAACGTGTGCACTTAGCCTAAATGATAGGCAACTGAAGGAAAAATTAAAACTACATTTTCAAAACATCTCGATTTATTCAGTAGCAAATATGAGCACAACTTACACGTCTTTGCTGCCATCAATAAGGTTACTAATGGTTGTCTGAAGACTGTTCTGCCATAATGAATGCATTTGGACAAGCAAATCACTGAGATCTGAGAACTGCCAACTAATGTTCTCCCAAATGTGCTCAATAAGAATCAAAACCAAAGTGAACCAGAGAATAAGTTGGTATGTGGCACCCCCGCATGGTTCCTCTCCATGCGGGGACGCCGACACACTCACCGCCCCCAGCCGGCCGCAGCACCGTTATCACACTCCGCACAGGCTTTAAGTGGCACACCAGACGCGTGCTCCCCTGCTCCCTGCAAAGATGCCCCCAGGCAATAGCCGGGAGGCATTTTGTATGAAAGGCAGTCTCCCCAATAGGGAGGTAACTGTGTAACCCCTATAGTCATTTAGTGGTAGTTGGTGTGTGCAACTCTATGTTGCCAGGTGCCCCATCCTTAGTCTATTATAGTTATTCCCTTATTCAATGTCGTCCTTTTAATCTGCTATAGTTTATATGTTGCCCTGAAGCCAATCCAGTACCTAAACCCTGTAGCTGCTTTGGTGGTACTTGGCTCGCTTCCTGAGAACTGTGTGTTTGATTGAGAACCTATCACTGAAGCCCACATTGTCCAGTCTGTTGGTCAGTCTCCAAACCATTCTTGTCTGTGACTCCGCTCCCATCCAGCGAACCTGGCCACTAGTTTCGGCAGCTGCGGTACCGGAGACTGCCCAGAAATGGTACCTAGTGGCTATCTGCAGCTCAAGACTGACTCCATCTTCAGGAGCTCCAGTGATCACCAGCTAGCCACTTAGCTACGCCCCTCCTAGGCAAGTCGGCCTCGTGGCATAGTGGGTCCATGAGTGTGATGCCCTGTAGTAAGTAAATAGTAATAGTACATGTAAATAACATAGGGTACTTAGTTAACACTATTTTAATCAAATTATTGTAAAAGCCATCCCACCGCGACAAAGTGTACCCAATCAAGACAGTTCTAGCCTATCTCTGGTATTAAAAAATCTCACCTTGTGTAAGCCGACCTCAGTATAGATAAGGGTAGAGTAGGATACAGCCAACTTCCCATGGGAAGCTATATAGATGAAATGCCTAGCTCCAAAAAGGGGAGCCATGTCTCTGTTTATACAGAGTACAAGAAACTACAGTAAAACCAAAGAAATTTGCTGTAGCATAAATTAAGTTGGCGTCTTAACAGTCAGGCCTGGGTCCTGCTCTGCCCCTGTCTATTGAGGCCTGCTGGTACATAGAGAGGTTTTACACTAGAGATAGGACCGTCCCAATTCAGTACACCTTGTCGCGATAGGATGGTTTTAACACTTTTTTTGATCAAAGTAGTGTTAACTAAGTACCCTTTGTTATTTACATGTGCTATTGCTATTTACTTGCTACAGGGTAAGTGTTAATTTAGTCTTTTTCTTGGGCTTTGTCAATGGGAATCAAGTCTGGGGCGCAGCAGGCCATGGTAGCATATTTAGGCCATGCATTCTCACAGAGGTACGATCAACATGCGGCCTGGCATTTTCATGTTGAAAAATGGCTCTTTAGACACTGAGGTTTCTTCGTAGGGTAAAGACCTCTTCGTGGCATTGTCCACGTGGTCTCCAAACTAATCTCCAGTTATCATTCCATGCAAGACAAAAGCAGGATTCCTGGCTGAAGAGGACAGACCTCCATTCCATTACAGAATGGATCACTACTCATCATTTTTCAAATCTGACGAGATCATGTGGGCAATGCCAAGAAGACGTCTTCACAAGGAAACGTCACTGATCCTAGTACCAGGAATATGATGTAAGGTGGGATAATGTACTGTAGCCGGACCTCTTCAGGCTTCATTTCAGGTAAACTAACAAACAGTTCAGCATTACATTTTTTGGCTGTGGAACCAGTGAGAATGGCCCAGGAACCATTTTTCAACACAACAATGCTACTGTGAGTTGCGTACTTAATATGCTGTCATGGCCTGCAGTGTCTCCAGACTTGTTTCCCATCAACATCTGTTATGTCATTAGTTGGCAATCGCAAAGAGAGCTGTCAGCAGCGGATCTTGATGATTTGGGTGTCTAAATGAATTCAGTGTGGCAAAACATTTCTCAGACAACAATTATTAACCTCATTAATGCTTTTCCTTTTCAGTGCCACAATTTCAATATAAGGAGTGTATTTTACACTATTATGCTAGGTTTTCATTTAGATTGTGAGCCCCATCAGGGACATCGATGATAATGTGTGCAAACTGTAAAGCGCTGCGGAATATGTCAGCTGTGTCTACTCAGTTTTTCTTAATCCTGAGCCAGACACAACTGATGCTAGGTTGAGTGTTAGCACCAGTCCAACACCCATATTGGGTCAAAAAATACTGCAAATTATGCGTCAAATGAATGGGAACAATCCCATGGAAAATGATGTTCCCATCATGATACAGACACGCAGGAGGAAAAGAAAACAAAAAGATTGATCGATATATGGAAAGATGCCTCTGAAGGGTTCAATAGAGGAATGACAAAAAGCAGCCATCGACTTATGGTGATTGTCAGTCAATAGGATTTTACCAACTCTTGGTCACAAATTAATAATATTTTTATCAATCTGACTTATAGTGCCACTGGAAAAAGTACTCTGCCATGTTGGATTTTCCATTAGGTAGTTAGATGCAATCTGATTTATGTTGCAAACAGGTGATTTGCCTCAGAGATGCTAAAGTAGCGCTCCGAAATAGGTTTTAGCAATTCATTTGCCTATGTATGTTAGAAAATGTTATGCTGTCAGGTAAAAGTCCTATCAGATGTCCAATTGGTCATCCATGTGACAGACGGTTTCCATCTCATTCCTACGGGCAGTCTAGGAATATTATATTACTTAGTACTCCTAATTATAAGCACAGGTGTACAGACATGGTTTTTCTGATTTTGGTATGCCCTGGAAGACTGGAGCAATTGTATAAATTAAGAGGGATTTGAGTCAGAAGTATGTAAGACTTGTTACCTTTTTCATCTTTTTCTATGAAAGAGTTAAAGGCATTAGAAGGGGCATAGATTAAAAAACTTTTGTTGGTTGAGGCTCATGCTAAATATTGGCATTTGTGTGGAGCCATTATTATTATTATTATTATACATTTTTATAGCGCCATTTATTCCATGGCGCTTTACATGTGAATACGGGGCAAATATAGACAAATACATTAAACATGAGCAGATAACAAGGCACACGAGTACATAAGGAGGGAGGACCCTGCCCGCGAGGGCTCACAGTCTGCAGGCATCATGTGTTGGCGTAAGGGTGTCTCCTATGTCACAAGTTGTGCCAAATATATTATGTTGAATGCACTATTTTGAATTTCCACATGATTTATATGTCCGCCCCTGGTCCCTGCGGCTGGACCCCCAGTGAACCACTTGCCATGTTTGGACAATTCTGTTGTAAGGGTTGCGTATGAGCACTGTGAATACTATTAAATGGTCAGTGTTATAAATATATAGGATTATTAATAAGATATATCACTTCTTTATAATGTATATACTGTATTTTCATTTTTTAACTATTTCCTACTAGTTAGGTTGGGTAAATGCCAACAGTACATAGTCAGTCTATCAGATCTTTAGTGTGCGACAGCTAATGACGTAGTTGCAATAATACATGATATCTGGATAATACAGATATTGTTATTTCCCAATATAGGCCCTGATTCATCAAAACTTTTACGCCAGAAAACTAGCGTAAAATACTAACAGTCACAACATGTTTTGGCAACACAAAGTTTTCAAGCACGTTTCAGCCAGCACCACCAAAATGGGCAGAACAGGGCTTGTTGATGCCCGCTCTTCTAATGACGTGCTGTGGCGAGTCGCACATCACTTTTAAGACATGCCTGATTCATTGAGAGGCATACCCCTCTTAATGAACGAGGACATCTGAATCTAACATGACTGGGACCATAGTATTCATTTTGAATGTGTAAAAGGTGAGATAAATACATCTACTATATAATTGTCTAAGGGTCACTTCCGTCTGTCTGTCTTTCTGCCTGTCTGTCACGGATATTCATTGGTCGCGGCCTCTGTCCGTCATGGAAATCCAAGTCTCTGATTGGTCGTGGCAAAACGCCCACGACCATTGCCATGACCAATCAGCGACGGGCACAGTCCGGCGGCAACATGGCCGCTCCTTCCTCCCCGCAGTCAGTGCCCGCTCCATACTCCCTGCAGTCAGCGCTCACACAGGGTTAATGGCAGCGCTAACGGACTGCGTTATGCCGCGGTGTAACGCACTCCATTAACGCTGCTATTAACCTTGTGTGACCAAGTTTTTACTATTGATGCTGCCTATGCAGCATCAATAGTAAAAAGATCTAATGTTAAAAATAATTAAAAAAAAATAAAAAATCGTTATATGTTCACCGTCCGTCGGCCCCAGAACAGGCCTTTCCCGCTCCTTGCGACGCTCCGGTGACCGGTCCATGCATTGCGATCTCGCGAGATGATGACATATCGGTCTCGCGAGACCGCTACGTCATCATCTCGCGAGACTGCAATGCACTCTTGAGACCGGAGCACGCGAGGAGCGTCGGTAAACGCTTCCTGGATCCGGGGGCCAACGAAAGGTGAGAATATAACTATTTTTTATTTTAATTCTTTTTTTAACAGGGATATGATGCCCACATTGCTATATATTTCGTGGGCTGTGCAATATACTACGTGGGCTGGGCAATATACTACGTGGGCTGTGCAATGCACTATGTGGGCTGTGCAATGTACTACACGGGCTGTGCAATGTACTACGCGGGCTGTGCAATGTACTACGCAGGTTGTGCAATGTACTACGCGGGCTGTGCAATATACTACGCGGGCTGTGCAATATACTGCGTGGGCTGTACAATATACTGCGTGGCCTGTGCAATATACTGCGTGGCCTGTGCAATATACAGTGTGGGCTGTGCAATGTACTACTTGGGCTGTGCTATGTACTGCGTGGGCTGTGCAATGTACTACTTGGGCTGTGCTATACACTAGGTAGGCTGTGCTATACACTACGTGGGCTGTGTTATACACTACGTGGCCTGTGTTATACACTACGTTGGCTGTGTTATATACTGCGTGCGTGGGCTGTTATATACTACGTGAGCTGTGTTATATGCTATGTGGGCTGTTATACACTCCATGGGCTGTGCTATATACTCCGTGGGCTGTGCTATATACTACGTGGCTGTGCTATATACTATGTGGCTCTGCTATATACTACGTGGCTGTGCAATATTCTATGTGGCTGTGCTATTTACTACGTGGGCTGTTATATACTACGTGGCTGTGCTATATACTATGTGGCCGGCCGCAAACAATCAGCGACAGGCGCAGTCCAGCCGCGAATTGGCGCGAGAGTTGAACCACGCTTCGCTAAATGGTCGCGGCCGGCCAAATCCTGTGTATTCAATGTATTATTCTAAAATCTTCATAAATAAACTACATACATATTCTAGAGTAATCGGGCTACCATTTAGTACAGTATAAGCATATATTCACATAATGTTACACATTTGTTATAACAATCCAGACTAGAAAGCATGGCGGTGGACACCAGTTTCTGAATTTCAGAGATTATTGTCAACGTGAAATATGAACCATCCAAAACAAAGCGATGCATTGTATGGTACAAATCAAGGTGCAAGGAAGAAAGAGTCAAATATCTTCCTGAAGCAAAATATATAAAAAGGCATGCTTTCTGGTGGCTCCAATTACTATCACTGTAAGGCATGATACCAGCTTGTAAAGAAATCTAAGGAATCTTATTTCAGAAAAAAAAATTATGAAAAATACTATTTTGGTGTTACTTGTATATTTTCAAATAAAGGTAAAACCAATGGGCAACTGAGATACATGAAATGGGATAATAATGCAATGTTACGGGGAGAAAGGGGAGATATTAAAGGCCATGTTCCCATGTCGCATAAATGCCGCTTTTTTTTCTGCTGTGCTTTTGGTGCAGAAAATCTGTTCAAAGAAAGTAAAAAAGACTTCATGAAAATATGTGGTCACTGTGGGGTTTAAACATTAAAAAAGTGTGTAAAAGGCGCAATTTTTAATCCCGGATCTGCACTAAAACCTGCATTAGACTACGTTCTGCTTTTGGTGAGTTTTTATGTCCCAGATTTTCTGCACTTATTACATAAATTGGGTTATATACATTTTCATCATGTTTTTGACGCTGTGTTTTTTGTCTCTTGTTGGTATGTCATGTTTTAAACAAACCTGCTTTTATACTTCTTGGTATTTCGCTTAGAAAAAACTTTTTTGATACAGGTATTTGCGGATTATATTATTTTGATGCGTTGCCACCACTGAAACACACATGCTTTTTTTTCTTGCCGATTTTTTGCATCTACTGCAAGTCTATGGGAAAAATCTGCACATAAAACCCAGCATACTCGCAAAAGAAATTGACCTGTTAGGGTATGTTTCCACGTTCAGGAAACGCTGCGTGTTTGACGCTGCATAAAGACGCAGCGTCAAACACGCAGCGTCCAGATGTTACAGCATAGTGGAGGGGATTTCATGAAATCCCGTCTCCACTATGCGTGGTAACACGCATCCGGCGGCCCTGCGATTCCGGACATGCGGCGCGTCTTTTTAGATCGCAGCATGTCCGTTTACCTTGCGGTGACGCTGCGCTGCCACAAGGTATAACACAGGGCCCTATGTGTGGGGTGCGATGATTCCGGATGTGTGCAATGAACACATCCGGCATCATCGCGTCTCCAGAAGGGGGCGGAGCTTTGGGCAGAGCGAGTTTGCCGCTCTGTCAAAACCGCCGGCCATCCTGAATGTGGACACATACCCTTAGGGATTTCAAACACGTGCCACAGGTTAGTTTGCACTGAATAAAAAGAAGCACGGTGTGCAGGAGATTTCTATATATCCCGTCGACTCTTCTGGAACTCTAAGATACTGCGTTTTTGACACAGTAAAAATATGCAGCACGAAAAACGCAAAAAAACTTATCGTGGGCACACAGCCTTAAAAAAACCTTAGTCAAAGGAGAAAACAAAAAAGCAGCATTTTTACACATGGGAACATGGCCTAAAGCTACTAAAAATAGAGGAGCACAACATTTTTCACATTGGATATCTATTAAATTGAAAGTAACTAAAGGGAATCTGTCACCAGGTTTTTGCTACCCCATCTGATAACAGCCTGATGAAGGGGCAGAGACCCTGATGCCAGTGATATACACTTACTCTGTTGTTTGCTGCCAATCAATAAAATCATTATTTTATTTATTTATCTGGTTGGCAGCTCTCTGTGTACACTGTGCATAGGCAGAAAGCTGCCAATCAGTGGTGGGGACACATGAATGTAGTGGCATAAGGTTTACTAGCCCTCTCCTGCTGATAAAACATTGATATTCTGAAAAGTACAGCAGACAGTAAAAGAGAAATCACTGGACTTAGGGTCTCTGTCTCTACATTATACTGCTGTACCATTAGGTGTCAAAAAGCTGCACAGAGTATATGTGTCACCGATATGCCTGGCCTTGGTGATGTGACACCTGAAAAAGGCTCCAGCACTGAAAAGATGCTGAAGGTTTCGGTTTAGTGGTGCAGTTGGGTTCAGGTGTCAGGAATGATTGGACATTGATGTGCGGGACCAGTCATTTCCATCCTTCAATTCAGAAGTTTCAGCAGAGTTAATAGAACAGCGGAGCTGCTCATATCTGCCTGACCGTGGGCATGTAGTATTTTAGAAGGTGCGTAGGATGCAGTGACACACAGGAGTCAGAGCAGGTTCTTTTATATCAAACAATGATAGTACAAGCAGGGGGGTAAAGCGCATGAACATGTGGATGGGAAAGTCAAATGTAGCAGGTAATAACAGGTTAACTTATCAGTCTCTGTGTGGTGGAGGAAGGTGGCTGGAAGATCCCTCGGCAGTGCCGCAGGCGGCGTGAGATGTCTCCGATCCGGTCCCGTAGAAGGGCGATGCACTGTCTCCTTGCGATGACTGGTCCTTCGGCACGTGGTCTCCTGATCCGGGCACACGATGGGGGACAAGATGATGGTCGGCGGCACAGTGAAAGAAGAAGATTCAGTAGACAAGGCCGCAGTAGAAGCACACAGTCCAGTGGACACAGCCACAGGCACTGTGCAGTCCTCAGCAGGTACCACAAGGATGGGACTAAGCGGTGCCTCCACGATGGTGAGCGGAGGAAAGGTATGAACTCCATCCTGGTCACTACCCGATGCTGAAGTCTCTCTGGGCTGAGGGTAGGATGTGTCGGCAGTCTCGCTAGCTGGGAATACAGGCGCAGCTAGCTGGCGTGGGTCCGTCGAGAAGGAGTCAACCACCTCACTGCTCACAAGCTCGTTCCTCGCCAAGAGTCTCGTCTTCCCGCTCAGACCGCTATTTATGTCGGACCTGCCCCCATCAGTCAGGTGTCCTGAACTACTCCCGTCAGAAATCTCTTCTCCCTGCAACAATGGTGACAGCGCCGACAGTTCTGGCCCAGACACGCAAGAGAGACCGTTAGTTTGTGTCTCCTCCGTACACTCCTCCTCTCTTTTCCTCGCCATTCCACAGGCGAAACTCTTCAAGGAGTGTGTGACTGTCTTCTCTTTTTCTGTGCGTATTGTTGCCAGACAAAATTTTCTTGGTCATAGTGATTGGAGGACCTGCCAGCTGTTGTTCGTTTGCAGCATCTCAGACCAGGAAAAGCAGTGGAGCTCTCTTGTGGGGCTGAATTTGGCTGTGATGGAAGAGCCATGGTTGAGCCTGTATCCTCTGGTTCCAACCTCTCGGAGCTTAATCCTTCACCCCCTTCTTCGTCCGCTTCTTCCACTGGCGTTTGGGCCGTCTCAGGAGCCTCGGGCTTCTCTCCTACTCTGACAGGGTTCTTAGACAGGCAGGGTCGGAGCATATTCTGGTGAAGAGTTCAAGTGGGTGCATCTTCCTTTCCTTCAGGCTGGACTTCGTAGACAGGTCCCTCTGGACTAACTGTTCTCTTCACCCAATACGGGTCTTTCTCCCAACGATTTTCCAGCTTGTCTCGAGGGCACTTCTCCCGCACTAAGAAACAATCTCCAACTCAAAACTCTGTTGCTCCGGATGCACGTACCAGCTCCTGTAATCTGGTCTGGACCAAACTGTGTAGGGTCTGCAGGGGGTGTCAATGTTTCCAAACTCAGGAGGACACTGAGACGGGGTGTACGGCAGAGCAAGAAGGGACAACAGGCTAAGGGATTCCACAGATTTATTATCAAGAACGCTGGAACAACACATGCAGGTAGATCTACAGAGTCCACAATTAGTCCAGTGGAACAGGTTCGGGGGCACCTCCCGATAATCCTTGTGCCAGGTAACAAAGCAATAGTCCACAATTAGTCCAAGGGATCCCAAAACAATATCACGAACGACGAGATATGTCCTCAGCTCAAGTCTCGCCCCGTTCGCTTCCGTAGTCCCAGATGGACATGGGGTCTTGCCTCAGCTAAGAATCCCCACTCCTTCTCCTTCAAGGATCAACTCACATCTGATCTCAAAATAAGAATAGATTGTCTGAGCTCCTGAGATCCGCCCATGAAGGGGTAGGGGTCACACCTTCTATTCAATGGTTGGGTCACTGAGAAGATTCTAGACTGGTGGGCTCCGCTCAGTCTATGTAATATGTACATTTGACTAGCCACCTGCTGTGAGGAAGAATGGCTATTCCTCCACTAGTGATGTTGAAAAAGCTTAATTACATTAGAGCTGAGGGCTGCAAGTATTGGGGGAAGGAGACATTGTTACAGGTGAACTCCCAGCCAAGAAAATACATAAATTACAGCTAATAGAAACCAGAGAACAGTTACATACATCAAATGGCGTATTATTCAAATACAGGACAGGGCAAAAGTACATATCATGACAATCCCTTCCCCTCCCAATTTGTGTACGTACCAGGGACCTCTACAGGTCGCTGGTTAAGTACACACAGGCAGAGCGTAACTTACATGTGGCTTCATGCAGCCACGAATTGGCATCGTAGCTCTCCCACATCATTGCCCAGGAGAACATCTGCAGGCAGACCACCCATCACCCCAACCACACATCGCCTGACCCCAAAACCAAAGTTCAGATCCACAGTGGCTGTGGGAATAGTCCTCCATTGTCCACCAGCCAGTTCAATGACAATCCCAGGTCCTCGATGGATTGCCTCAGGCCGAACCACTCGGGGATCAGCCAGTGTGAGGAAAGCCCCTGAGTCACAAAATCCAATAAGTCTCTGTCCATCCAGCACGACCTCCTGCAAGTGCTTACCTCGATGAGCAGAAGTCGTCATAGCTGCAGGTCGCACACCATAAACTCCTAGTGGTGCAATATGGGTGGGTGAGGCACTAGGCCAGTCCTCACGTAGTGGTGACACGTCGTCCTCCATGGCACTTGGGTGTACATAATTAATAATACAACTGGGTACAGGATTAATCCTCATTTGAACAGCTGGGCAGGAGGCTTGCAGATGCCCCGGCTGTCCACATCGATAGCATTTGTGCTGGGTCTCACTCCATCCAAGGCGTCCTCTTGGGTGAGGGGTAAGGGAACCTGGAGGCCGGCTCCCACCTGAAGGTGCTGTAGGGGTTTGAGGACGACTTCTCCATGAGCTGGCTGGGCATGAGGCCTGCAGATGCCCCAGATGCCCACAACCATAACACCTGCGCTCTGCTACTTCCTCTCCTCGTCGTATTCCAGAAAACGCAGTAGAAGCAACTGGAGGCACATTTACACGCATATCAGCATGAGGTGGTGGCTTAGAGGAACGGGGGACAATGGGGACAGAAGAACAGGGGGCCACCAGTGTTGTGGAGCTGGTAGGCCTCTCTCCATCCTCCAACAGAACCCTCCACTGAGGCTTGATGGTGAGAGCCTCATCAGCTAGAGCTGCAGCTTCCTCCACAGTGGCTGGTCTCCTCTCACGCACCCATTCCCGGATCTCAGCAGGGCACTTGAAGTAAAACTGCTCTTTTAGGATAACCTGGAGGAAGGTCTCCCAGGTTAAGGCCTCCTCTGCCTCCAGCCAGCGATGACATATTTGTTTGAGTCTGTGGGCATACATCTTGAAAGACACTTCCTCATCACAGGCTAAAGTACGGAACTGAGTCCTGTAAGTGTCTGGGGTAACAGCATAATGTTCTAGAATAGTCCGTTTAATCTCCGCATACTCACAGTTCACCTGAGGGTCCATAACTCTATAGGCTGCGACAGCTCCACCCTCTAAGAGCCCCACCAGATGTCGGACTCGGTCCCTTTCCGGGACTTCCATTAATCGACACTGATGCTCAAAGTCCTGGAAGAAGCCCTCAATGTCGCCTGCAGCCTCATTAAAGGGCTTGAAGTCTTTGCGGGACACTCTGGGGAGTTCCCTCATGGTGGGTGCTGGGGTTACAGTCTGTCTGGAGCTTCTAGCTGCTTCCAAAGCGATCTGCCTCTCCAGCAATGCCATCTCCTGAGCTCTGTCCTCGGCTCTGTGAATGGCCTTCCTCTCCTCGGCTCTGTGAATGGCCTCCCTCTCCTGAGCTCTGTGAATGGCCTCCCTCTTATCGTCTATGGTGGCCTCTTCTCCCAGCAATGCCAACTCCTCCTCGTACCACACAACCCACTGACTTTTTTGGGTATTTACCTCAGGCTGCAGTCTTTCCTCCATTTGCTGTGAGGGTCCTTCCTCAGCGTCATCTTGCAGGCGAACTCCTTCCAAAGCCTCAATAAGCTGCTCCTTGGAGAGTCCCTTAAAACGGACTCCTACTTCACGGGCCTTTGATTGTAGGCTCCCCAAAGTCCAGTTCTTGTACTCTGCGGTGTTGGTTCCCGATGTTGGGCCATTGTCCTCCATTCCTTCTGCTCTGATCCCACTGCTTGCCACCAGTTTGTGACGGGGTGTACGGCAGAGCAAGAAGGGACAACAGGCCAAGGGATGATTCCACAGATTTATTATCAAGAACGCTGGAACAACACATGCAGGTAGATCTACAGAGTCCACAATTAGTCTAGTGGAACAGGTTCGGGGGCACCTCCCGATAATCCTTGTGCCAGGTAACAAAGCAATAGTCCACAATTAGTCCAAGGGATCCCAAAACAATCTCACGAACGACGAGATATGTCCTCAGCTCAAGTCTCGCCCCGTTCGCTTCCGCAGTCCCAGATGGACATGGGGTCTTGCCTCAGCTAAGAATCCCCACTCCTTCTCCTTCAAGGATCAACTCACATCTGATCTCAAAATAAGAATAGATTGTCTGAGCTCCTGAGATCCGCCCATGAAGGGGTAGGGGTCACACCTTCTATTCAATGGTTGGGTCAATGAGAAGATTCTAGACTGGTGGGCTCCGCTCAGTCTATGTAATATGTACATTTGACTAGCCACCTGCTGTGAGGAAGAATGGCTATTCCTCTACTAGTGATGTTGACAAAGCTTAATTACATTAGAGCTGAGGGCTGCAAGTATTGGGGGAAGGAGACATTGTTACAGGTGAACTCCCAGCCAAGAAAATACATAAATTACAGCTAATAGAAACCAGAGAACAGTTACATACATCAAATGGCGTATTATTCAAATACAGGACAGGGCAAAAGTACATATCATGACAGACACCCCCGTCCATGGGTAGTCCTCTTCTGGGTCCAATGCCATCTCGTTGATTCCTTTTCCTTCTCGACCGAACAGAAGAGAGTAAGGTGTATATCCCGTGGTCCGATGTACTTGATTATTATATACCCATACCAGTTCAGGAACATACTCTGGCCACCGGGCCTTCCGATCCTCCTCTAGAGTTCTTAGCATCTGAATTGGTGTATGGTTAAATCATTCACAGGCACCATCACCTTGAGAATGGTACGGTGTGGTGTGGTATGAGACTTGTCCGGTACAGGCAGTGCAATTCATCCATTACTCTTCCCAAGAAACAAGCTCCCTGATCAGAGTGAATTCTCTTCGGACACCCATAGGGTTGGATGAAGTTCTTACATATTGCGTATGCAGCTGTCTGATCCCAGGTCGGACTCACCACGGCAAATTTTGTGAAGTGATCCACTGTCACCAGGCAATGTTCATAGCCCTGATGAGCCGGGCCGATGGTTAGATAGTCTATTGTCAAAAGTTCCCGGGGAGTGAAGGTTACAATGGACTTAACGGGAGCCCTCTGCTCTGGCGGTTTAGCCAGTTCACATGTCCGGCACTTCTTACAGGCCTTGTCCACTTTCGTTTTCAACTGGGGGTGGAAGATGACCCTTTGTAGCCATTGGAAGGTTTTTTCTGAACCAAAATGGGCTTATTGCTCGTGTGCAGCGACCGCTATTTCAGACAATGACGTAGTTGGAACGAGGACTTGCCAGGTCACATTTGGCTCACTCCGCAGTTGTGTTTTCCGATGCAGACTGTGAGCCCTCACGGGCAGGGTCCTCCCTCCTTATGTACCTCTATGCCTTCTTTTTCTGCTCCTGTTTAATTGTATTTGTCTATATTTGACCCCTATTCACATGTAAAGCGCCATGGAATAAATGGCGCCATAAAAATTTATAATAATAATAATATAATAAGCCGTTCTTTATCCGGAGTTGATCCCACTGTCATAGGATCTGCAACACCTCCAGGGACAAAGTACCTTTCTGTCTCTGAGAAGTCACACATTGTCTTAACATCGCCAGCTCACCATCTTCCTGTTGAAGCTGAACCCACTCATCTCGAGTTCGTCCCAGTATGCCGTCTGGGATGAGGAATGTATCTGTCCCTGCACTGCCACCACTGTCCTGGTGGACCTCCGGAATCTAGGGACCTCATCGTCTTCTAGCTCTTCGTCTCTATCCCACTCAGGTCTGGCACTCTTCCTCCTGGACAAAGCATCGGCGTGGGTATTTTCTGCCCCCCTTTTGTAGGCAATCTTATAGTTGAATTTCACCATTCTGGCTACCCATCGCTGTTCCAGGGCCCCCAGTCTCGCATTCTCCAGGTGCACAAGTGGGTTGTCATCAGTATGTACCAACACTTTGGAGCCAGATAGCTATTTCGTGAATCTACCGTCAAAGCCCACACCAACGCCAGGAGCTCCAACTTGAAAGAACTGTAATTGTCTGGATTGCGTTCGGAATCGTGAAGGGACCGACTTACATAAGCGATCACCCTCTCTCCTCCGTCCCGTATCTGTGACAACACAGCCCCAAGTCCAAGCAGACTCCCGTCGGTGTGGAGAATGAACAGTTAAGAGAAATCCGCGTAAGCCAGAATAGGAGCTTTGGTGAGTGCCTTTTTGAGATCTTGAAAGGCCTCTTCTTGTGATTCCTTCCAGCAGATCTTCCAGTTCTCGGCACCCGAGGGAACCTTTTTCAACAGCTTCTGTAAGGGCTTTGCCCGTTGAGCGAAGTTCTTCACAAACCGCCTATAATAACCAGTCAGTCCCAGGAACGCCCGCACATCCTTCACGGTCTCTTGAGTGGGCCAGTCTTGACATGGCCCACAGAAACGACATGGCCCAAGTATTCAATTTGCGTGCGGAACAAATGACACTTCTGCCGCTTTACTTTTAGTCCGTGTCTCTGAAGGCAGGCCAACACTTGTTCTAGGTCCTGTAGATGTTGCTCAAATGAAGCCGCAAAGACTATAATGTCATCCAGGTAGATGAGCATCAATTCAAAGTTTAAGTCCCCTAGGCACCTCTCCATGAGACGTTGAAAAGTTCCGGGAGCGTTGGCTAAGCTGAACGGCATATAATTGAACTCGTACAGGCCTATGGGAAGAATGAAGGCAGTCTTTGCTCGATCTTGTTCAGACATGGATACTTGCCAGTAGCCGCTGGCGAGGTCCAGTGTAGAGAAGAACCTAGCTTTCCCCAAAGCAGATAGGGACTCCTCAATCCGGAGTAACAGGTACGAGTCCCTCACAGTACAGGTGTTGAGTTTTTGGTAATCCACACAAAAACGTAAGGTGCTCTCTTTCTTCCGTACTAATACAATTGGAGCAGCCCACGGACCCTGGCTCTCTCTAATCACGCCGGCTTGCAACATCTGATTTCAGCATGCTCTCCACTTCCTGGTATGGTATAACTGTGGGGGAATTTGCTGGTAACGCTCTTTTATGGGCGCGGTGCTCGCAGTTGGTATTTTGTGCGTAATGGCTGTGGTGCAGCCAAAATCATCCTCATGGAGGGTGAAAACTTCTCTATACCTTCTCAGCAGAGCTTCTACTTGTTGCACCTGAATGGGTTTGAGTTCGGCCAGCTCGGCCCGCATTTGTTCCAGTATGGGTCGGCCCTCCTTGATGTAAAGAGGTTCTGGCGCGGAGACAGAGTTTACTGATGCAGTCCAGGGGTCTCCAGGTTGTACCTCCAGTTGTACTGTTTGGGAGGGGCATTATTTCCTCAGGTAGATTCATTATTAAGGCTATTACACTTCTGGGAGCAACAACAATGTCCTGATCTCCTAAGTTAATGCACCGGAACAGTCCCTTCCCACACAATGGTTAATGTATGTGCCACTAAGAGCCCTGTGGGTAGTTTAGTTGATCTGGAGAAGATGATTCGATTTGGACCTCAACCCCCTCCAAGGGGACACAGGCACGAACGGGCAGGGACAGTACTGTTTGTCCAGGTGAAAGAACGATTTTGGTGGAGGCCGGGACAATTACCTTTCCTAACACTCCTCCCTTACAGCTAGACTCTTGCACTTGGGCCACTCGTGCTAGTTGTTGAAAATTTCTTCTCTGCGGTGTATGTGGGCGCCACTTTTTTACAGTCTCGTTAGATGGCTCTGTGATGAGGAGACTTCCAAACTCCTTCAGCACATTCATCCCCAAGGTGACAGCTAGTCCATTACTCACTTCTCCTTGTGTCAGTACCACGCCTTTCCATCCCAGGTCTTTCCCACAGATAGACACTTGCATCCATACCACCCCTGCGACCGGGATGGGCAGTTGGTTGGCCGCCATTAACTTTATCACAGGGCCCTCCATTCAGGCCATTTTGCTCTGGGAAAATGTCCTCGGAAGTAGGCTTCTGGCATCGTTGTCACCTGCGAACCCGTGTCCACCAGGCATCGCACTTTACGTCTGTCCATTTCTGCACATATCAGGGGGCATGTTGACACTAAACTTGTGGGACTTCCACTACTCTTCCTCGCCTTTTCTGGCTCCGGGCAGTGCCCCCCCCAGCTCAGAGCCCTCTAGTTTAAAGGGCGGCGAGACGTCACTATTCCTCAGCAAGTGCACTCCTGTGTAACGTGTCCGCTCTCTCCGCAGTTGTAACAAGTGATGGGCCTTGGCCGGTGAAGCATTCTGGAGTTACGGTGGCATTCAGAAGTTCTCTCATCAGTTATTCCACCCATTGGGGTTCAGCAATGGCATTTATAGACACCCCAACGCTCTGGACCTCCCCACCGGGACTATGACCCCCTGCTCCTGATCACGCATGCATGCCTCACTTCCTACTTAAGGGAAAGTCATTTGGGGTTCACCCGTACACTTTCTTGCAGGGCTTGTTTTGTCAGCATGTCTCGCAATCCTGTCACTAGGAGGTCTTGTAACACTGTCTCTGGGTCCTACTCCCCTGCCGTCTTTTCTAATAATTGCAGTGTGTAGTTCTTGTAATGCAGTCATATATTGGGTTATGGTCTCCCCTTCCCTCTGCATTCTGCTAAAAAGATGTATTCTCAGTTTCCCTACATCTGTGGGGTCTCCGTGAGTCTCCTCCAAGATCTATAACACCTTGTTAAATGTATGCCGGTCTCGTGGGGTTCGTAACATTACTGAATCCCTGGCTTCTCCGTCCAGTGCCATAATGGCCACCTCAGCCTCCAGCGCAGGGATCATGGGGTGCATTCTCATCATGCCTCTAAGGCGTTCAGCCCAGCTCCACAGCATAGTGTTGCTCCCCGTGAATTTGGGCAAATTGCTCAGCATGGCCCCCAGGGAGAGGCTAGTCCTGGGGCCAACCCCAACTGCTTGGTCTGCCGCCTGCATGCTATTGGACTGCATCCTGCCGACTACGCCAAGTGTAGTATGTTAGCAAGTGCGTAGGATGCAGTGACACGCAAAAGGCAGAGCAAGGGTTAACAGGTACATTTATATCAAACAGTGATAGTACAAGTAGGGTAAATGGCGTGAACTTGCGAATGGGAAGGTCAAATGTAGAAGGTAATAACAGGTCTTTGTGCGGTGGGAGAAGGTGGCTGGAAGATCCCTCGGCGGCAGTGAAAGAAGCAGAAAGTTCAGTAGGCAAGGCTGCAGTAGAATTAAAGTCCAGCAGACACAGCCATATGCATGGGCCAGTCCTCAGCAGGCACCGCAAGCATGGGACTAAGCGGTGCCTCCGCGATGGTGAACGAAGGAAAGTTATAAACTCTATCCTGGTCACTACCCGGTGCAGAAGTCTCTCTGGGCTGAGGGTAGGATGTGTTGGCAGTCTCGCTAGCCAGGAATACAGGCACAGCTAGCTGGCATGGGTCCATCTGAAAGGAGTCAACCGTCTCACTGCTCACAACCTCGTTCCCCGCCAAGAGTCCCATCTTCCCGCTTAGACCGCTATTTATGTCGGACCTGCCCCCCATCAGTCAGGTGTCCTGAACTGCTTCTGTCAGAAATCTTTTCCCCCTGAAACAACAATGACAGCCCCGACAGTTCTGGCCCAGACACGCAATAGAGACCATTAGTTGGCTCTCCTCCCTACAGGCTCATACCCTGAAACTTCAGTCTGAATGAAGGACCTGTAGGATACTGGTTGGCCTTGCCAATGGCTGATAGGGTGTGCAATGCCTGGACGTCACGAAATGTATGGACATTTCTGTCACCTATATGAGACCCCAAATGCAGACTCTAAAGTTGCATTTACACTGAATGCTTATTGTGAATGAGTGTTGTAGAATAAATAAACTGCTCATCAACCACCAAACAAGCAACACTGTCATCTGGTGAAAAGATTTTTAAGCAGGCTTAAAAATCATTGGTCTCAGCAGCACCTTGTTCTGGATTAACAGAACTTGCACTGCTAAGGACATTGGCAGCCTATGCTTACCGTGCTGTTTCAAAAGTTCAATGTGCATCATTTAGCACGGTCTACCTGTGTAAGAATCTACAATATACATATGCCTATAATCCAAAGTAATTAAATATTTACAGTAGATGACTAAGGAGTTTGAGGCTGTACAGTGCATCCACTGTTAAATGAATGAAACAGCTGTTTTAAGCACCCGCAGTGTTAAAACTATTTAAACTTAGTCTTATAAATTTAAAGGAGTTGTCTCAATTTCTAAAATGGTTAAAATTGCAAATTGCTTTCAAAACGCAAGAAACATTGTAATTTACCTCGGATTAAAAATCCTCTCCGAACCAAGAACAGAGGGATTTTAAATTTTATTCTATACAGCTTTTTGCCTCGGTTACTGTCCACCCTGCAGTCCTCAGAGTAGTGGCCAATTACTAAGGCAATGAGTGCATGCCACTTACAGGCTCTATGCTTGCACTGCCCTAAAACTGGCCAGGCCACCAAGTCCAACCATCCTCATCCCCTTCTGCGCTCCTCCTAGGCTGCAGAAGCAAGCTGCCTCTGCTAGCACCATGGGAGTCTACTCAATTTGGATCAGTGGTGTGACCACTGATTGGTACGATCTGTCAATCTTGAGGAGAACACGAGCCCTCTGGCAACCGAAGAAGCCGTGAGGCAGAAGAGCGGTGTTCTCCTGAAGAAAGAAGAGCCTTGTACTTCCTTTTAGTTTTCAAAAATCTCAACTTGAAGTCAAAACACGGTACCAAGATATATATCTTTCCTGTACTTGAAGTCAGTCACTCGGATCCTTCACTACATAATCAATCATGTAATTTTTAGAGAAATGCAAGACCTGCATCTACCAGACATTTTTGTGGATGTGCTACAAATGTCTCAGATAGAAATACCATTTTTCATTCTTAGGCTGTGTGGACACGTTGCTGATTTTTTGTGGTTTTTTCGCATTTTTTCACGATTTATCCTTCGCTGAGCGCTTGCACCGGGATTTCCGTGTAAATCTCTGAAATACGTGATTCAAACGGAACCTCTGGCGGAAGATTTCCTGTAATGTGGCAGATGGAGGAACTGTGGACGCCGTCAGACCTGTGATCCGATGGTGTCCGTCTTTTTAGGAGCAGTTTTGTGCTCTTCAGAAAAGAACTGCACTGAACAGAGGCCAGATGGCGTCCAGAGTAACTCTATGGCCTCACTATAGTGAATGGATCCCTCAGGGTTTCACCTGTATCACGTCACTCAGAGATTTAGATGGAAACCCCATAGTCAGTGCTCAGTGTAGAGCGTCGGATAAATATGATCCCAAACGTTATGTAAAATGTTACAAATAAAAGCTTCAAATCAATCCACAAGAAAATCAAACCCTCACTCAGGTCCATCATCTGTTAACGGAAATATAGGGGCTTCCACGTTACTAGTAGAACAAAAGCTCTGGAAAAGCAAAATGGCTCCTCACCTGCCAAAAGAAATGTAGCAAATTCTGCACTTCCAAATCCAAATGCCCCCCTCCCTTCTGACCCCCACAGTGTACCTAAACCACATATATCATCATCGTTTGGCATTTCTGAAGCGATGAGAGCTCACACAACTTTCAGGTGCATGCCTCCAGAAGCACAGGCTGGGCATAATGTACTGGTGACTTCAACATACTGGTCACTACAACGTACTGGTCACTACAACGTACTGGTCACTACAACGTCAGTGTTCAATTTTCACTCGGCGACATTCATTGCTGCTTGTTTCTGGAAAATACCCATAGAGTCAAAATCATCACTACACCTGTAGATAAATTCCCCAAGGGGTATAGTTTCCAAAATGAGGTCACTTAAGGTGGGATTCTGCGCTTCTAGCAATTAAGGGCTCTGTATATGGAGTCCGCAAACTGTTCTAGGAAAATCTGCGCTCCAGGAGGCAAATAGCTCTCTGTCCCTCCAGAGTCTCCCTGCATAGCTAAGTAGTACAGTATAGCAACATATGGGGTATTGCCACGTTCAGTAGAAATTGTGGGACAAATTGTGGTGCAATTTTTACCCACTTCTTGTGTGAAAATATAAATCTGGAGCTAAAGCAAAATTTTGTTGGTACAAAATGTAGTTATTTTTTATTCACTGCCCAATGGTATAAAACTCTCTGACACACCCATGGTATCAATATGATCACTGCACCCTAGATGAATTTATTGAGAGGTGTAGTTTGTAAAATGGGGTCACTTATGGGGAGCTCTGCTGTTCTGGCACCTTATGGGCTCTCCCAGTGGGTCATGGCACCTGCAAACCATAACAGTAAAATCTGGCGCTCCTTGCCTTCTGAGCTTTGCACGGTATTAGTGCAGTCAGAAAAATGGACCTCAGTTTGTTGTAAAAAAAATCCTATTAGCCCTTAGAAAAATTAAAAACTTGGGGCTCAAACAATATTTTAGTGGTAAAAATGTAATTTATTCTTTCTTCACCGCTCAGTGCTATAAAATTCTGTGAGGCACATGTGGTGTTAATATGATCACTGCACCACTAGATGAATTCATTGGGGAGCGTAGTTTGTAAAATGAGTGGTTTCTGTTGTTCTGGCACCTCAGGGGCTCTGCCAATGTGACAAGCAACCCTGAAACCATTCTAGCAAAATCTGAACTCCAATATGGCGCCTCTTCCCTTCTGAGCTTTGTAGTGTGCCTCAAAAGTAGTATTCCCCCACATATGGGGTATCGGCGCACTCAGGAAAAATTGAAAACAAACTGTATGGTGCAATTTTTCCTGTTACCCTTATGTAAATGCCAAATTTGGGGCTAAAATAACATTTTTGCGGGGAAAATCCAATTTTATTATTTTCACAGCTCAATGTTAAACTTCTGTCAAGCACCTGGGTGTTCAAGGTGCTCACCACACATCTAAATACATTCCTTGAGGTGTCTAGTTTCCAAAATGGGGTCACTTGCAGGGTGTTTCCACTGTTTAGGCACATCAGAGGCTCTTCAAATGGGATATGACATCCCCTAATGATTCCAGGAAATTTTACATTCAAAAAGTCAAATGGCGCTGCTTCCCTTCCAAGCTCTGCACTGCGTCCAAACAGTGTATTTCTCCCTCATATGGCGTATCGGTGTACTCAGGAGAAATTATGCAACAAATTTTGGGGTCCATTTTTTCCTGTTATGCTTGTCAAAATAAATGTGAGAAAAATGTGAAAAAAGTAAAATGTTAATTTTTTTTCCCCACATTCCAAAAATTCCAGTGACGCACCTGAAGGGTTAATAAACTTCTTTAATGTGGTTTTGAGCACCTTGAGGGGTGCAATTTTTAGAATGATGTCACTTTTAAGTATCTTCTAGAATATAGACCCCTCAAAGTCATTTCAAAAGTTAGGTGGTCACTAAAAAAAAAAATGGTTTTGTAAACTTTTTTTTGTAAAAACTTATTATGTTATAACTTCCTAACGAAAAAAAATTGTTCCAAAATTGTACTGATGTAAAGTAGACATGTGGGAAATGTTACTTATTAACTATTTTGCGTGACATATCTCTCTGATTTAAGGGCATGAAAAATTCATAGTTGAAAAATTGTAAAATTTTCAAACTTTTTGCCAAATTTCCATTTTTTTCCACAAATAATCGCAAGTCATATCAAAGAAATTTTACCACTATCATGAAGTACGATATGTCACGAGAAAACAATTTCAGAATCAGCGGGATCCATTGAAGCGTTCCAGAGCTATAACCTCATAAAGGGACAGTGGTCAGAATTGTAAAAATTCGCCCGGTCATTAATATGCAAACCACCCTCGGGGGTAAAGGGGTTGTGTCTGCTCACAGTCCTATAAAATGGTACACATATATCACAAGGCAAAAGAATTGCATAACAGTTCATAGTTTTCCGCATTTTAAAAGCAATATTTAAATACAATTGTTATAGAACAAAACAGACCCATAATCGTTATTCAGCCTGTAATTTTGTGGATTTAGCATGTTTTGAGACTTGCAGTGAATTATAGGGAATAAAATTCTCTACAGATAGTAATGTGTATTTACATCCAAACATTTCTCCAGGAAACCTATAAATGCTAGTTCCAAGTAGTCTACACAAAGAGAAAATGGAAGGTATGTTGCAGGTAAGAACATTTGATGGATGGGACTAGACAATCTGTCATACACAATTAGATGGAGAACACTTAGAGGCTGCTTCAGGAGCACAGCTATAGGCAACATTGTCATTTACTAAGTGTTGTGAAAAGGCAATGCATAGCCAAACCGTCACAATCTAACGCTCCAAAGCCATCCCTGCCTTTCATTAAGTGAGCTGTGAAAATCAATAATGACAATTATCTGGATGACCGTCAGCATAATTCCACCCAGGATGCACTGCACAAACTATAAAAGACCAACCCACAGTAACACACCTCACTGCACAAATATACAGCACAACCGCCACTTAGGTACTGAGCGAAGTGCCAGCTCTTAAAGGACTGGAAATCAAAGTGTGAGGTCACCAACTGTGTTAGTGACATTACAGATTTTACTGGGTTCCCTATCCCATAATCATATTTAGTAGGAAGTCGAGAATTAAATGGCAAAACACATCACATCTGCACGTCGCAAAGACGGAATTCATGCAGCTAGATCAATGGCTCTGCAATATATAGAAACCATGAAACAGAGTAAACTGTAATCACTGTAAGGCTGCCGTCACACTCGCAGAATTTGGTCAGTATTTTACCTCAGTATTTTACCTCAGTATTTGAAAGCCAAAACCAGGAGTGAAACAATTAGAGGAAAAGTATAATAGAAACATATGCACCACTTCTGTATTTATCACCCACTCCTAGTTTTGGCTACAAATACTGAGGTAAAATACTGAACAAATACTGACCATATACTGCTAGTGTGATGGCTGCCAAAAAGTGTCCACCGTGCTAAGGGCTGAATTCACTCACATTCTGAAGTCATTCCTGTAGACTGTAAGCCCCAAGAGCAGGGTCCTCGCCCCTCTGTACCAGTCTGTCATTGTTAGTTTGTTTACTGTAAGTGATATCTGTCATTTGTATGTAACCCTTTCTCATGGTGCTATATAAATAATAATAATTCACATCTAATACCCATTCATTGAATCCAGCTTGTCATGGTATTATTTTTTTGAGGCACATTGGGTGACAAAAATAAGGACACGTAGAACCGCCCAAATAAATGGGAAGCACACCTGTCCATGAAACGCGCACAAGCCCTGAGACTGGCGGAAAGCACAGATTACTGCCATATATACATGCACAAGGAGGAACATGGATGGATCTGATGTGCTTGGTTATATAGGATTCCAGCTAAATGACTTCCATGTAGGAACACAGCGACGTATCGTTACAACCCGAATGCAGAAACTCAGTACTTACAATATATACAATAGCTTAACGTTTCCTGAATGGGACTATTTCTAACCATCTCTGTCGGCAGTGACACTTTATGATAAATTGTTGTGTTCCTGATAGTTAGTCGCATTTATTCCTACACTTTATTGCTTGGCGGATGTATGGAACGTTTCCATTCTACAAAACTGAACGATCAGCATTCGTGTGCATTGTACCCATCATCCACATCATGCGCGCCGCCTGTCATCTGTCTCTGCCTCCATCTGTCATTCCTTGCATACATCCCAGCTGGATCCTTTGTCAGTGCACACAATCTGCGTCACAGGAGGTCTCCCTACAATAAATAAGCAAAGGACTCACTTGCTGTGGCTGGAGGTCTGGTGCTTGGGCTGTGATCCCTTACTATGTATGCTAGACAGACTTGTCTCTGCAGACACAGGTTATGCTTCCGCCTCTAGCACAAACATGCTTGGTTACCTGAAACAGTAAGAGAGTAAGGCAGGGTTAGGGGTGTGTGTATTTAAACTGGCCAACCAGGCTGTGGCCGGATGTGCAGCCATCTACCTGCAGCGGAACACTTGACACGTAACCCTTTGCGTACTTGTCACTCTCAATGCAAATCCAGGATTTTAGAGTTATGTTATAAAATATAACAACTTTATTCAATAGGAAAACAAAATATTGCCATTGTAATTATTATTATACATTGCCTATATAGCCCCATTATATTCCGCAGCGCTTTACAGACATTATCATCGCTGTCCCCATTGGGGATCACAATCTACATTCCCTGTCAGTGTGTCTTTGGAGCGTGGAAGGAACCGAAGAACCCGGAGGAAACCCACAGAAACACGGGGAGAACATACAAACTCCTTGCAGATTGTATACAAATCATATCTCTGGCCTTACACTTTATATATTTATCATTTGTTTGTCCAAGATAAACCGCCATGTTATGGGGAGTCAGGGAAGATGTTGGCTTTTCACACTTATGGCAAACAGCTGATTTTGCCAGAGGAAGTTCAGTTAGTTAAACATTTAGGATTTGCAGAATTAGCAAAATTAGGGTTAGAGACTTACAGGAAAGATATATATCTTGGTACCATGTTAGCCAGTAGATAGAAAAATATTTAGAATTTTGAGTCCTCAGTGGTTGATACCTTTTAATGGCTAACTGAAAAGATGGTAACAAATTGCAAGCTTTCGAGACTACATACGTCTCTTCATCAGGCAAAGACTAAAACAAATTCTGAAGAATCACATATTTATGCACAACAGAGCACAGTGCTGCATAGTAGACAACTCCTAATTTGTTACATTGTACATGTGACTACATTTTGATACAACTTTCATACAGGAACAACTGTAACGGTCCACTTTACTTATGGCCACTTAGATGGGCTAATAGGGGAAGGTGTTTTTAGACATTTTCGCTCCTAATTATTGTCCCATCTAAGTAGGCTTGTTTTATCTGACAAAATGCTCGTTGATTGGGTGAAATGATTTTTAAGTCAATTTGCAATCATAATTTTGGCAGCACACCATCTCATCATGCATAAACTGGCAATGCGCTGCCAAGATAATGATGTCATTAAGAGCACGTGCAGACCGTCGTATTATCGGTCCAACAAAACATAGGATCGCACCTGGACCAATGTTAGACTATGGGGCCGTACACATGTCTGATTTTTTTAGTCTCCCGAGGAAAAAAAAAATCGCTGCATTTCCAAATTTGACCCGATATTCGGATTACACGCACCTTGCAAGTTAATGAGTGCGTGGAAATCATCGGACTGCACTCGAATAACATCCGAATGCAGTCCAATTTCCGCTGACTGACACAGTGGAGAAGATGGAGAAATTTTATCCTCCATCTTATTCTCATCCAAGAGAATCGGATCACAATATGCTCACACCCTGATCGGAGCTTGATCAGAGTATCATATCAGAATATCATTTGCAGAATATCATTTGTATAATTGATCCAACTTTCTCGGATGACAAAAAATATGCTCGTCTGCACCTGCCCTTACCCAGCATTATTATATTAGTGATCATTCTGTTTCCATAGAATTGTGGATGGCCGGTCTAAACAGGTGAGCTAACGACCACCAATCGCTTGCATGTAGCCGAGAGTCTCATACTTGAAAGATATGCTAATGAGGAATTTAGATTTTGAACCTTTTGGGGACATTGAGTGATGACAATGAAAATGTTGCAAAATATGAGACACATAATAGTATTTCAGCACAATATAGGTCAATTTGACACCTGTTTATGTACTGTATGTGCAAACCACTGAGATATTGCAATAAGGTTGTCTGCTGTTTTTAGGCGATTTACGTAGATCCCTTTTTGCTTTGTTCTATGCAGCAGAGCATCACAGAAACCCACATGATTGTGCTCCTTTCTTGTGACATGTATATTGAGAAGTCCTGTCCATGATCCCTTGCTTGTCAGATCATAATAAAAAGCACGTAATGTAATAAACATTTTGAACTGTCCATTTCCGTGTTGTCTGTAATGTTCACAATATAGGTGCGGATGGCGCATTCTGCAGCGTGATTGACAGCTCCATTGTCCTCTGCTGAACACAATGCCATTAGAAAGAAAGAAATGCTATTTAAAGCTAATCTATCACCAGGTTTTTGACATCTAATCTTGAAGACAGAATAATGCAGGGGCAGAGACCCTGATTCTAGTGAGGTGTCCCTAACTGGGCTTCTTGTTGTAGTTTTGATAAAATCACTGTTTTATCAGCAGGGGATTATCATTAGTAAACCTGCTGCCATGTAGTCTTCCATATGCCATATTCATGAGCTTTGTATGAGCGCTCCTCACACCACTGCCTATGCATAGTGTACACAGAAAGCTGTCAGTCAGTGTTGTGGGCTCAGCATTCAGAGAACTGGTAGATCTGCAGCAGAAAAAACAGAAAAAGCTATAGCAAGCAGCCCCGTGAGTGACAGAAAAATGGTGACAGATTCCCCTTAAAACATATTTTTGCATGTATACACAATACATCGTCCATTTTACAGTAATACAGATAAGGATGATTTGAGGATAATCTGTGCTGCTGATATCCCATATAATAAATCCAAATCCAGACCGAAAGTAGATGTGTTTTTTCATTATTTAGTCAACGCGTTTCAAAGTACTACAGACTTCTTCATCAAGGCAAGAAAAGCCTATTGCGCTGTTTTTTCCCTCCTAGTTTTTTATTTTACAGTAATACATGGAGGGTGATTTTTTTATCTTCATAGCCATCATGTCAAGGTCGGCGTCAGCACCTGGCGCACCCTGGCAAGTGCCGGGGCCCTGAGCAGGCAGGGGGCCCACTCACCGACAGGTGGACTGGCATGCTGTGAGGGCTCGGTGCCTGTGCCGATGCCCATGAATGGGCCTCCTGCTTTCTCAGGGTCCCCGAGACTTGCAGTACTTACCTCTCCCTGTTCCACCGCTGCGGCATCTTACGCATCCTCTGACGTTTCAGGTCAGAGGGCGCAATGACGTCACGTCTGTGTGCCCTTTGCCTGAACAGTCACAGCCAGAGCCAGAATATGCCGACGCTGAGGAGTCCGGAGCAGAGCAGCATTAAATGGGGTTCATTATACTGCATGGAGCAATATATGGGGCTCATTATTCTGTGTGGAGCATTATATGGGGTTCATTATTCTGTGTGGAGCATTATATGGGGCTCATTATTCCGTATGGAGCAATATATGGGGCTCAATATTCTGTATGGAGCAATATATGGGGCTCATTATCCCGTATGGAGCAATATATGGCGCTCATTATTCTGTATGAAGCATTATATGGGGCACATTATTCTGTATGGAGCACTGTGTGGTGCCCATAATACTGTATGGAGCAATATATTGGGCTCATTATTCTGTATGGAGCAATACATGGGGCTCATTATATTGTATGGAATACTTATGTGGTGCCCATAATACTGTACGGAGCAATATATTGGGCTCATTATTCTGTATGGAGCAATATATGGGTCTCATTCTTCTGTATGGAGCACTATGTGGTGCCCATTATACTGTATGAAGCAATATATCTCATTATTATGTATGGAGCAATATATGGGGCTCATTATACTGTATGGGGCAATATATGGGGCTCATTATACTGTATGGGGCAATATAGGGGGCTCATTATTCTGTATGGAGCAATATATGGGGCTTATTATTCAGTATGGAGCAATATAGGGGGTTCATTATTCTGTATGGAGCACTATGTGGGGCCCATAATACTGTTTGGAGGACTATACTGTCTGGTTTCTGAGCTATTGAAATCACTCATGTAATGTAAGAAGTGAAATCTTTGGCATTGTACTATACCTATATGTATCTGTGCATCATGAATTGGGGTATGTGTTAAAGGGACCCACTGAGACTCTTTCGCCCGGGGTCCACAGAAACTTAGCGCCGGCCCTGGGTTACGCCTCCTTTCACTGAAGATAAGCCCTGATGGCAAATTCTCAGAGAGATCACAGTCCGAACTCATTTACATACTAAGAAACACGGATTTCTGTGGAAAAAGACATTGGTGTGCAGATATCAAGGTATTCTGCTTCCAATAACCTGCTCCCCCATATAGACGGCTTAGGAGGGTTATTGCTACTGACAGATTCCCTTAAGACCCATCTGTAATATACATCACTACTGTACCTGTCTTCTGTGCCACAGCTTAGGACAACAAGCCATTAAATTGATTTACTGGATTCCAGAATTAATTATTAACAGCTCCTGATCAGCTCATGGGCTTACACATGAGTAATCTATGTCATTCACTTTTCTACAGCACATACTGTATTCAAAACCAATTTTATGCTAAATTGTACCAAATGCGTTCAGTATGTGGAGGAACATTATAGAAAATATCTGGTTTGATTCACACCTGAGTTTTATTCAAGCAATCAAGAAATACATACACTATAGACATAATACATGCAATTTACACCATGATAAGCAAATAGGTGTATAAAGTAAACTCAATGACCAGACCCTGTATACTTACCCCAGGCATCTCAGAAAGAGAAAGTTGCACTGTCATCCAGAGATTTGCCCTGGAGCTTCTAAGCCACTGTGGCATCTGTAGTCTGTCTCTCCAAGACTTTTATCCTCTAGTAATTATGTCCTGTAGAAAGAAATCTTTTCTGTCTATTGTCGTGCCTTGACGATCCTCTCCATCGCCATTGTATAACTTACTGTCCCTCCTCCACATTCTCCATCTTTTTACATAACAATCGCACAATACTCTTCTCTCTGAGCCTCCAATCACCATCCTGTGCTTTTCTGCAATGCTGAATAAAGCAAGACAATATACTTTATTTATAGGACATTATTCTTTTTCTATGTCTCTATTACTGCAATTTATATGGTCCCTTACAAATTGACCTTTAGGAAGGAAATCCATGTTTCAGTCTCTTCAAAGTCAAGTAATCACCAATATATAGAACCCCCTCCTTTGTCTCTCACTTTTTCAAATGTTTTTGGGTATTTCTTTTTTTTTGGGGGGGGGGGGAACTAGGTAAAAACCATCAGTATGGAATATTGACACTATTCTTTTTCTAGTCTGAATGGTAAGTATGATCGATTGTATAGCAACATAGTAAAGTAGGATGTATCACTACACAGTTAAAGGGGTTAAAATGTATTTATTCCACAACATTGGGGATTAATTTATGATCGGTGGTGGTCCAACCCGCTAGCTCCCTTCTGTAAATAGGGTATTAGGACAATGCTAAGAATATTAATGGACTTCACATGAATAATAACAAAAAAATCAGAATCTGTTGTGTTTTTTTTTTAAATTTATGGTAGTTGTATTTCCATTTACCTTTAAAAAGGATTTTTCACCAATTTTTTTGTTGGTCTGGACACAGGATGTAACAGTGGCTGCAGAGTGGAAGGAAACACTTTTTTTTATACGAGGAGAAGAAGTACAAGCCTTCAGTAATATTGATTGCTAATATCTCTGCAATGGAGAGGCGCAATTTTAAAAAAATGAAACAATAGGTTAAAGGTACACTTTAAACACTACTTTTTCAGTGATGTTTAGCAGAAAATAGAAGCATTTTTGTCAAATTCAAGGGCATAGCCCTACACGATGCAGAGGAGCAGTTGGGTTCAGGTTCTGATACCTGACGGGATTCAAAAGCTTCTCTGTCAAATAAGAAAACACCAGCATTATAAGTGGCACATGGAAAGTGGGGGACTCTGCTCCAGATATTTCATGGGGCTCAAGAGCTTCGAGTGACTTTTTTTTGCATTGCAGGAATTGTTATACATATATCCAAATTTGCCATTGTAATGTAAATGTGATCTGACGTCCAGTCTTGTAAACATGAAGTGGATAACAGAAATTGGGTCATGTTGTGTATAAGGAACAAGACATCCAAGAATCCCACACAGTTAAAACACAGTCTTACAATTATTATATAATAATGTTGATCATTACAGATTAGGATTACAGTAAAATAATCTGTTTAGCTGTGATTTTTTTCATACTTCTACAAACTATGTGACCATTCTAAAGGCCTGTTGTTTACACGAGGGGATTTTGCTATATTAAATGGCCAATGATAGTTTAATAGTCTGTTCACACAGGCAGACGGTGCTTCATACGAGCGCTGAAGGATCTGTAAGGCTATGCGCAGACAGTGCATTTTTGATGCAGTTTGGCAATGTTTTTTTTGCGCGGAAATGGGCCAAAAACGCAAGTTACTTCAATGACAATCCTGAAGTGTTGTCCACACGATCAGTAAATTTCCTTAAGTATTTGCAGTGCATTTTTTCTACAGCATGTGCTCACAGTTGAAAAATATCCAGTAAAATAATTACATACATGTTGAAATAAAAATAAAGAAAAATTATACTCACCTAACATCAAATCCCCGATGCCCTCGTCTCCTAGAAATAATGTAAAATAATAAACCACCATATACTCACCTGTTCGCAGTAGTCCACGTAATCCAGAGTATCCCACTGCGATCTCACGTGTAGAACAGTCACATCGGGAGCTGTGACCACTGTACCCGGCCGCCGGAGATACACTAACAGAAGGTAATAGCTCCTGCAGTCTATCACTCAGCTGCCGTGAGAGCTCACCGGAGTTCATCAGCTCCAGTGCTCTCCCTTATGGCACCGATGCATGAGAACTTTTACATCAGTGACTGCTCTCAAAGTGATCAGGATCATTGTGATACCTTGTGGATTACCTTCTCTGCGGACAGGTGAGGAATATTGTGGTTTATTATTTTATTTTTGTTGCAGGAGACGATGGCTTTGGTGGATTAGGCATTCGGGGAGTATGGTTTAATTTTTTTAACTCAAGTATTTTTTATTAAGAATAAAATTTCAATAAAACATTTCACATTAAGACATAAATTTTCATTTTCTCCACTCTTAACCCCTTCCCGACCTGTGACACAGCGTATGCGTCATGAAAGTCGGTGCCAATCCGACCTGTGACGCATATGCTGTGTCACAGAAAGATCGCGTCCCTGCAGATCGGGTGAAAGGGTTAACTCCAATTTCACCTGATCTGCAGGGACAGGGGGAGTGGTAGTTTAGCCCAGGGGGGGTGGCTTCACCCCCCCGTGGCTACGATCGCTCTGATTGGCAGTTTCACTTTCAACAGCCAATCAGAGCGATTTGTAATATTTCACCTAAAAAACTGGTCAAATATTACAATCCAGCCATGGCCGATGCTGCAATATCATCGGCCATGGCTGGAAACACTTATGTGCCCCCACCCCACCGATCTCCCCCCCAGCCCTCCGATCTGTGGTCCGCTCCCCTCCGTCCTGTGCTCCGCTCCCCCGTCCTCCTGTCCGCTCCCCCCGTGCTCCAATCCCACCCCCTGTGCTCCAATCCAACCCCCCCCGCACTCCGATCCCCCCCCGCACAGCGATCCCCCCCGTGCTCCGATCCACCCCCCCGCACAGCGATCCCCCACCCCGTGCTCCAATGCACCCCCCGTGTTCCGATCCACCCCCCCATGCTCTGATCCACCCCCCCGTGCCCTGATCTCCCCCCCTTATACTTACCTAGCCTCCCGGGGTCCGTCCGTCTTCTTTCCTGGGCGCCGCCATCTTCCAAAATGGCGGGCACATGCGCAGTGCGCCCGCCGAGTCTGCCGGCTGGCAGATTCGTTCCAAAGTGAATTTTGATCACTGTGATAAAACCTATCACAAACAGTAAATGACCCCCCCCCCCCCCCCTTTGTCACCCCCATAGGTAAGGACAATCATAAAATAAAGAATTTTTTTTTTTTCCCCACTAAGGTGGAACTAGGGTTAGGGTTAGGTTTCGGTATGTGCACACGTATTCTGGTCCTCTGCGGATTTTTCCGCAGCGGATTTGATAAATCCGCAGTGCTAAACCGCTGTGGATTTATCGTGGATTTACCACGGTTTTTCTGCGCATTTCACTGCGGTTTTACAACTGCGATTTTCTATTGGAGCAGTTGTAAAACCGCTGCGGAATCCGCAGAAAGAAGTGACATGCTGCGGAATGTAAACCGCTGCGTTTCCGTGCAGTTTTTCTGCAGCATGTGTACAGCGATTTTTGTTTCCCATAGGTTTACATTGAACTGTAAACTCATGGGAAACTGCTGCGGATCCGCAGCGTTTTCGCAGCGTGTGCACATACCTTTAGAATTAGGCTATGTGCACACGGTGCGGATTTGGCTGCGGATCCGCAGCAGTGTTCCATCAGGTTTACAGTACCATGTAACAATATGGAAAACCAAATCCGCTGTGCCCATGGTGCAGAAAATACCTCGCGGAAACGCTGCGTTGTATTTTCCGCAGCATGTCAATTCTTTGTGCGGATTCCGCAGCGTTTCACACCTGTTTCTCAATAGGAATTCACAGGTGAAATCCGCACAAAAAACACTGGCAATCCGCGGTAAATCCGCAGGTAAAACGCAGTGCCTTTTACCTGCGGATTTTTCAAAAATGGTGCTGAAAAATCTCATACGAATCCGCAACGTTGGCACATAGCCTTAGGGTTAGGGTTGGAATTAGGGTTGTGGTTAGGGTTAGGGGTGTGTTGGGGTTAGGGTTGTGGTTAGGGGTGTGTTGGGGTTAGGGTTGTGATTAGGGTTACGGCTACAGTTGGGATAAGGGTTAGGGGTGTGTTGGAGTTAGAATTGAGGGGTTTCCACTGTTTAGGCACATCAGGGGGTCTCCAAACTCAACATGGCGACACCATTGATTCCAGCCAATCTTGTATTCAAAAAGTCAAATGGTGCTCCCTCACTTCCGAGCCCCGACGTGTGCCCAAACAGTGGTTTACCCCCACATATGGGGTACCAGCATACTCAGGACAAACTGCGCAACAATTTCTGGGGTCCAATTTCTCCTGTTACCCTTGAGAAAATAAAAAATTGCTTGCTAAAACATCATTTTTGAGGAAAGAAAAATGATTTTTTATTTTCACGGCTCTGCGTTGTAAACGTCTGTGAAGCACATGGGGGTTCAAAGTGCTCACCACATATCTAGATAAGTTCCTTGGGGGGTCTAGTTTACAAAGTGGGGTCACTTGTGGGGGGTTTCTACTGTTTAGGCACACCAGGGGCTCTGCAAACGCAACGTGACGTCCGCAGACCATTCCATCAAAGTCTGCATTTCAAAAGTCACTACTTCCCTTCTGAGCCCCGACGTGTGCCCAAACAGTGGTTTACCCCCACACATGGGGTATCAGCGTACTCAGGTGAAACTGGACAACAACTTTTGGGGTCCAATTTCTCCTGTAACCCTTGGGAAAATAAAAAATTCTGGGCTAAAAAATTATTTTTGAGGAAAGAAAATGTATTTATTATTTTCACGGCTCTGCGTTATAAACTTCTGTGAAGCATTTGGGGGTTCAAAGTGCTCACCTCACATCTAGATAAGTTCCTTTCGGGGTCTAGTTTCCAAAATGGGGTCACTTGTGGGGGGTTTCTACTGTTTAGCCACATCAGGGGCTCTGCAAACGCAACGTGACGCCCGCAGAGCATTCCATCAAAGTCTGCATTTCAAAACGTCACTACTTCACTTCCGAGCCCCAGCATGTGCCCAAACAGTGGTTTACCCCCACATATGGGGTATCAGCGTACTCAGGAGAAACTGGACAACAACTTTTGGGGTCAAATTTCTCCTGTTACCCTTGGGAAAATAATAAATTCTGGGCTAAAAAATTATTTTTGAGGAAAGAAAATGTATTTATTATTTTCACGGCTCTGCGTTATAAACTTCTGTGAAGCACTTGGGGGTTCAAAGTGCTCACCTCACATCTAGATAAGTTCCTTTCGGGGTCTAGTTTCCAAAATGGGGTCACTTGTGGGGGGTTTCTACTGTTTAGCCACATCAGGGGCTCTGCAAACGCAACGTGACGCCCGCAGAGCATTCCATCAAAGTCTGCATTTCAAAACATCACTACTTCACTTCCGAGCCCCAGCATGTGCCCAAACAGTGGTTTACCCCCACATATGGGGTATCAGCATACTCAGGAGAAACTGGACAACAACTTTTGGGGTCAAATTTCTCCTGTTACTCTTGGGAAAATAAAAAATTGCGGGCTAAAAAATCATTTTTGAGAAAAGAAAATTTTTTTTTTTTCATGGCTCTGCGTTATAAACTTCTGTGAAGCACTTGAGGGTTCAAAGTGCTCACCACACATCTAGATTAGTTCCTTTGGGGGTCTAGTTTCCAAAATGGGGTCATTTGTGGGGGATCTCCAATGTTTAGGCACACAGGGGCTCTCCAAACGCGACATGGTGTCCGCTAATGATTGGAGCCAATTTTCCATTTGAAAAGCCAAATGGCGTGCCTTCCCTTCTGAGCCCTGCCGTGCGCCCAAACAGTGGTTTACCCCCACATATGGGGTATCTGCGTACTCAGGACAAACTGGACAACAACATTTGTGGTCCAATTTCTCCTATTACCATTGGCAAAATAGGAAATTCCAGGCTAAAAAATCATTTTTGAGGAAAGAAAAATATTTTTTTATTTTCATGGCTCTGCGTTATAAACTTCTGTGAAGCACCTGGGGGTTTAAAGTGCTCAGTATGCATCTAGATAAGTTCCTTGGGGGGTCTAGTTTCCAAAATGGGGTCACTTGTGGGGGAGCTCCAATGCATAGGCACACAGGGGCTCTCCAAACGCGACATGGTGTCCGCTAACAATTGGAGCTAATTTTCCATTCAAAAAGTCAAAAGGCGCGCCTTCCCTTCCGAGCCCTGCCGTGTGCCCAAACAGTGGTTTACCCCCACATATGAGGTATCGGCGTACTCGGGAGAAATTGCTCAACAAATTTTAGGATCCATTTTATCCTATTGCCCATGTGAAAATGAAAAAATTGAGGCGAAAATAATTTTTTTGTGAACAAAAAAGTACTTTTTCATTCTTACGGATCAATTTGTGAAGCACCTGAGGGTTTAAAGTGCTCACTAGGCATCTAGATAAGTTCCTTGGGGGGTCCAGTTTCCAAAATGGGGTTACTTGTGGGGAGCTCCAATGTTTAGGCACACAGGGGCTCTCCAAACGTGACATAGTGTCCGCTAACGATGGAGATAATTTTTCATTCAAAAAGTCAAGTGGCGCTCCTTCCCTTCCGAGCCTTACCATGTGCCCAAACAGTGGTTTACCCCCACATGTGAGGTATCGGTGTACTCAGGAGAAATTTCCCAACAAATTTTAGGATCCATTTTATCCTGTAGCCCATGTGAAAATGAAAAAATTGAGGCTAAAATAATTTTTTTGTGAAAAAAAAGTACTTTTTAATTTTTACGGATCAATTTGTGAAGCACCTGCGGGTTTAAAGGGCTCACTATGCATCTAGATAAGTTCCTTGGGGCGTCTAGTTTCCAAAATGGGGTCACTTGTGGGGGAGCTCCAATTTTTAGGCACACGGGGGCTCTCCAAATATGACATGGTGTCCGCTAAAGAGTGCAGCCAATTTTTCATTCAAAAAGTCAAATGGCGCTCCTTCCCTTCCAAGCCCTGCCGTGCGGCCAAACAGTGGTTTACCCCCACATATGAGGTATCAGTGTACTCAGGACAAATTGGACAACAACTTTCATGGTTCAGTTTCTCCTTTTACCATTGGGAAAATAAAAAAAGTGTTGCTGAAAGATCAACTTTGTGACTAAAAAGTTAAATGTTCATTTTTTCCTTCCATGTTGCTTCTGCTGCTGTGAAGCACCTGAAGGGTTAATAAACTTCTGGAATGTGGTTTTGTGCACCTTGAGGGGTGCAGTTTTTAGAATGGTGTCACTTTTGGGTATTTTCAGCCATGTAGACCCCTCAAACTGACTTCAAATGTGAGGTGGTCCCTAAAAAAAATGGTTTTGTAAATTTCGTTGTAAAAATGAGAAATCGCTGGTCAAATTTTAACCCTTATAACTTCCTAGCAAAAAAATTTTTTTTTCCAAAATTGTGCTGATGTAAAGTAGACGTGTGGGAAGTGTTATTTATTAACTATTTTGTGTCACATAACTCTCTGGTTTAACAGAATAAAAATTCAAAATGTGAAAATTGCGAAATTTTCAAAATTTTCGCCAAATTTCCGCTTTTATCACAAATAAACACAGAATTTATTGACCTAAATTTACCACTATCATGAAGCCCAATATGTCACGAAAAAACAATCTCAGAACCGCTAGGATCCATTGAAGCGTTCCTGAGTTATTACCTCATAAAGGGACACTGGTCAGAATTGCAAAAAACGGCAAGGTCTTTAAGGTCAAAATAGGCTGGGTCATGAAGGGGTTAACCCCCCTTTACCCACCCCTCCCCCCTCCTATCCCTTTTAGACAGCTCACGCTTTCCTCTTAACATGTCCTGTAGTACATTATCCATATACAATGACTTTTATTATGAACATACAAACCATTAGTATATCGGTGAACCCTCCTCAGGCCTTGCTTCCCTTAACCTCCCCTAACCTAGTTCCAGCCAAGGTATCCAAAATTTATCATACAGGACCATCTTCCCTCTTTTCTGATATACACCCTTTTCCAGGGTAATGACCTGCTTCACATATTTAATATATTCATCCCTTGAGGGAGGCTCCTCTTTGATCCAATTTCTGGCTATGACCTTCCGAGCCATGTATAATAGTTTAGCGATTGCTATTTGAGTATGGTTAAATTAAGATTCATTAAAGGAGCCTGTGTCATTATTTCAAATAAAGGACTTTATTCTGGGTGTCTGAGTTTTTATGCAATATCACAATGGGGTTACTAATGGATAGGTGTCTTATAGACACCTCTCCATTACTAACCTGTGGGCTTGATGTCACCTGACAATACAAAGGTGACATCAACCCCACGAATATGAACCCCCTTCACTACCACTACAGAGCAAGAGGTAAGAGCGAGGCTAAGCACCAGATTTGGCACATGTTATAGATGCACCATTTATGAGGCGGCTGAGCGCTGATGTTTTAAGTCTGGGAGGGACCAATATCCATGGCCCCTTCCTAGGCTATTAATATCAGCCTGCAGCTGTCTGCCTAGCCTTTGCTGGATAGATTTTATAGGGGAACCCTATGTCAATTTTTTTTTACCATATTCCATTAGTGTTTTAAGGGAATCTATCAGCTTGGAAATGCTGTACAATATTTGGGCAGCATGTTAAAGACTAGGGTAGACTGAGCAGATTGATATTTAGTTTTCTAGGAAGAAATTCAGTATAACTTGTATTTTAGTCATTAAAGTCTCTCCTCATTCAAGGTAGTCAATGAGGCAACTTCAGGCCAGGTTCAGACCACGTTTATGCCCCTGTTCCTGAGTTTGTTGAGGTTTTCAACTGATGCCCCCCAAAATTCTATTCAGACACGCATCTGACTGAATTAGTCGGACTCTAGTATTCGTTTTTGTACCAAAACTGTCTGTGAGGTCTGGTAAAAGATCAGTAGAGCTGTGCGGTCTGTGTGGAAGGCAGCACAAAAGGCTCCCATACAAATTAAACTAATATCAGCTAAACCCGCTAATACCAATGGGTTCGTTTGACGGTCTAATGTGCATGGAGCGCCAGCCAACTGATGGTCGGGGAGATGTCGATCGCTCATGTCCGACTTAAAACTGCCAATCACATTGTTCTTCTTGAGATAAGCCAGTGTCCAAAGCATATGTCGGTATCTTTTTCATAGAGACCACGGCAGCGCTCAACGAGCAAGCGCTCCTATGTATGGGGGAGACAACTGAGATGGTTGTCGGGTGAATGATTGGCCCAAACATCATTCTGCCGACAGCCATCTAATGTGTATGGCCAGCCGAACAAGTGCAGGAAGAGAACCTGCAATGCTTACCGTATACAGTATATTAGTAAGTGCCACAAAATGATATCCCAAAGATATTTATTAAAATAAAGTGGCCATCCCCTTTAATTTTTTATGTGGTGGGATATCATTGTGTGCATTATCCTGGCATAACTTTAACTAAATGGTTGCAGGTCATCCAGGAAAATGGTGTCAGAGGTGGCCCAAGGTTTACATTGTAACATATAGCTTGTCTGTTTGTAGAACGTTCATGTTTTTTTTTTTCACATTTATTCTGAATTTATTGCATGCAGAATTTGGACATTGCATATTTTACCCCATAATATGCTCCTGAGATGTAAATTGCGCGTAAAGTGACAAACATTGAATCAAGCCCCAGGAATGATATACAGTAGGTGGCCATACACAATAGTCTAAAATTAGTGAATGTGGATGACTTTCATCAAAACAATTGTCATCATGTAGTGAGAAGTTTGTCATGTTTAAATTTTTTTAGAAAGATTTTTCCACTAAAAATTGCCCCTGAATGTCCTCAGAATGCTCCCAGAATATTCACAGATACATTGTCCTTTGCACAATGTCATTACCAAATTCAAGACCATGCCATTGACCACGCACATTTTAGTTGTTTTTTTTTCATACATGCAGTTTAAAGAGCTGTTAAATTTTTTCTTGTGCAAATATTAAAATAATTTTTGTATCTTTTTTACTTTGGTCCTAATTTTATTTTGTTACACTTTTTTATTGGTGGGATAATAAATATGTCTGCTTTTCATGTTTATTTGTTTATTTTATTTTTTTATGGCCACAATGTACCACTAAAATACGTTTCAAAATTTGTTCCCCATTCTGTAATTTTATTTTTGTATATCTGACATGTTTTTCTTTTTCGATGAGGGCAGGACTATTAACAATGATTTGGACTGGCAGCAGTGGCTATTTTTTATATATATTTTTTTCCCTTTTTTATTTATTTATTTTCTCACATTATGTTCACCTACCCACATAAGATCATTAAAGACCATTAGGTGGATTTTCAATATTTGCGTGCATTACAGAGTTGATTTTGTCTCCTAATACCCAGCAGCTCCTGTTCCCTCCCTACAGTGAGTGATCATATGATTGCTGAGTACGAGTGATACAGTGATCGAAAAGTCATATCTACTATATAATTGTCTAAGGGTCACTTCCGTCTGTCTGTCCTTCTGTCACGGTTATTCATTCGATGATTGGTCTCGGCAGCTGCCTGTCATGGCTGCCAGGACCAATCAGCGACGGGCACAGTCCGATTAGTCCCTCCCCTATTCCCCTGCACTCACTGCCCGCTCCATAATCCCCTCCACTCACCGCTCACACAGGGTTAATGGCAGCGGTAACGGCCCGCGGTGTAACGCACTCCGTTACCGCTGCTATTAACCCTGTGTGTCCCCAACTATGTACTATTGATGCTGCCTATGCATTTGTATGTTTTTTTTTTTTAAGTCTCTATACTACGTGGCTCTGTGCTGTATACTCCGTCGCTGTGCAATATACTATGTGGCTAGGCAATATACTATGTGCCTGGGCAATATACTACGTGCCTGGGCAATATACTACGTGCCTGGGCAATATACTACGTGACTGGGCAATATACTATGTGGCTGGACAATATACTCCGCCGCTGTGCAATATACTACGTGGCTGGGCAATATACTACGTGCCTGGGCAATATACTACGTGACTGGGCAATATACTATGTGGCTGGACAATATACTCTGTCGCTGTGCAATATACTACGTTGCTGGGCAATATACTACGTGACTGGGCAATATACTACATGGCTGGGCAATATATTACGTGGGCTGTGCAATATACTACGTGGCTGGGCAATATACAACGTGGCTGGGCAATATACAATGTGGCTGTGCAATATACTATGTGGCTGGGCAATATACAACGTGGCTTAGCAATATACTACGTGGGCTGTGCAATATACTATGTGGCTGGGCAATATACTACGTGGCTGGGCAAAATACTACGTGACTGGCCAATATGCTACGTCGCTGGGCAATACACTACGTGGGCTGTGCAATATACTACGTGGCTGGGCAATATACTACGTGGCTGGGCAATATACTACGTGACTGGGCAATATACTACGTGGGCTGTGCAATATACTACGTGGCTGGGCAATATACTACGTGGGCTGTGCAATATACTATGTGGCTGGGCAATATGCTACGTCGCTGGGCAATATACTACGTGGACATGCATATTCTAGAATACCCGATGCGTTAGAATCGGGCCACCATCTAGTATGGTAGTAAACTGTTTCTGCCTTCGTATGGGGAGTCTGGCTGTGTCTGCACGATGTCATGCAGCAGCTATACTACGCAGTGACATTTTAGTCTATGGATGTTTCAGAATTAGTTACACATGAATGGCTAGTCTAAACAACTGTAACATACAATATGGACTAGAAGACGAATATTAGTGTACTAATCATTCATCATACATGTGATCATTCAATGGTTGTTTAACCATCATCATCCTACTTATCAAATGGATATGGCATTTTCAAATTCTACCTCTGATATTGCTCATGCAATCCCTTTTTCAGACTTTGTAAATATTGTCCATTTTGTCAAATATGGCACAAATATGGTTGATTCATATTTTATATACCATATGTATTATTAAAAACAAATGAGAATATCTACAACTATTGCTTGACATGAAATAAAAGCAAAATATTTGAATGACATTATCTGATGTACTTTTGAAGGACTCAGAAAATGACCACAGGGTTAGAGCATTGAATCATCAGCGGACCCCACAAGCACTCTTTGAGTCGGATTGTTGCCAGGTCTATAATTATCTTCAAATAACAAGTATTGCACAGCTGGACACACACACACACACACACGCACACATTACATGCATTGCTTAGGACGCACGCCATGCAGGGCATTTGACCTCACACCCACCATGGATAACATGCAATTATTTGCACCCTGTGTATTACTGAGCTTTACTAACAAATCCTGCAAACACAAATAGCACTGTTTATAATTTCACGCAGAAGGTTTTTCATAGCCTGTATGTGTTTCTGTCAAAGACAAAAATAAATCTTGTTGCCTAAATGAGCTGTTATGATACTTTGCAGCAGTAAAACAAATGTGTTCTCTTGGTCAGCTCTCTTGACATTTTAGTACTTTATATTTGCATTTTAAAGGAATTGTCAATGCTTGGGACAAAAGTCTGTACTCATTGAAATTGTATATACAGCTCTGGCAAAAATTAAGAGACCACTGCACAGTTTTATAAAAATCAGCTTCTCTACATGTCTGACTGCCATCCCATTCCAGTGTCAGCTGAATTCCAACCAGAGGACACCTCATTCTACTTAATGTGCTTCTGATTAGGTGCTCACCTGAACCAAATCTTATTTAACGAGGGAAAGTATAAAAAACACTGCTGTGGTGTTCACAATCCTCTTATAATTGGACAAGATGAATGACAAAACAAGTCCTAGTAATATCCAAAAAGTAATAGGAATGAAAAAATAACTTTTAACCATGACAAAGGAGTTGAAAAGAAAGGTCTTGAGTGAGGAAAAGAAGGGCTCAATTCTGGCTTTACTAGCAGTGGGATACAATGAGCTTCATTTTGCCTTCATCCTTATAATTTCTAAGACGGCAGTCCATTACAACAAGGTCAAGCAGCAGGATATTGGGGACAACAAAGCTACTGACCAGCAGAGGCCGAAAACGACTCTCCACTCACCGGGATGACCATCATCTTATTCGAATGTCATTTAGCAACTGCAGGATGACATCAAGTGACCTACAAATGGAATGGCAAATGGCAGCTGGGGTGAAGTGCACGGCAAGAACAGTTCATAACAGGCTCCTAGAGGCAGGACTCAAGTCATGTAAAGCTAGAAAAAAGCCTTTCAGCAATGAGAAGCAAAGGACAGCCAGGCTGAAGTTTGCCAAAAACCATAAGGATTAGACCATAGAGGACTGGAGTAAGGTGATCTTCTCTGATGAATCTAATTTTCAGCTTTGCCCAACACCTTGTCATCTAATGGTTAGACGGAGACATGGAGAGGCTTACAGGCCATAGTGTCTTGCACCCACTGTGAATTTGGTGGAGGATCGGTGATGATCTGGGCATGCTTCAGCAAGGCTGGAATTGGGCAGGATATTCTTTGTCAAGGACGTATGAATCAAGCCGCATACAAGGTTATCCTGGAAAAACACTTTCTTCCTTCTGCTCAAGCAATTTTCCCCAACTTGACTGTTTTTTTCCAGCCGGACAATGTGCCATGCCACACAGCTAGGTCAATCAATGTGTGGGTGAAGGAGCAAAGCATCAAGACCCTGTCATGGCCAGCACAATCTCCAGACCTGAACACCATTGAAAACCTCTGGAATGTAATCAAGAGGAAGGTGGATAGTCACAAGCCATCAAACAAAGAAGAACTGCTTAAATTGTTGTGCCATGAGTGGCATAAGGTCATCCATAAGCAGTGTGAAAGACTGGTGGAAAGCATGCCAAGATGCATGAAAGCTGTGATTAAAAATCATGGTTATTCCACAAAATATAGATTTTTGAACTCTTCCTGAGTTAAAACATGAGTATTGTTGTTTCTAAATGAAAAAGAACTTGTTTTCTTTGCATTATGAAAGCACTGTTTCTTTTTTTTAATTATTTTGATGATTTCTCATTTGCTGCAAATAAATACAAAATTTTTAGCTTTGAATTTCGGAGATATATTGGCAGTAGTTTATACAATAAAACAACAATGCACATTTTAGTCAAAAATATAACTATAAAGAGAAAAATCAGAGAAACTGAAAATTTTGCAGTGGTCTCTAAATTTTTGCCAGAGCTGTATGTAGGCAAGTGACTAACCGCTTGCACTTGGATACCAGGGAGTTGTGACAGTGTGTGCATTGCACACTGTCACAATTCAACAGTCTGCGGTCATAGAGTGAGTGCAGACTTATTTTCCGAGCCCATGCAACACCATTAGGCCACGTTCAAACTTTCTAGTCAGCATTTTACATACCGTAAGTATATTTACAGTAGGACAAAATCAGGAGTGGAATTATCAGAAAAAAATGTGCACCACTTCTGTATTTTTCACCCACTCCTACTTTTGGCTTACAAATAAACCTATCAACAACAAGAGCGTATTGCCCCAAGAACAGACATGTTGTCATAAGTAATGCAAAAAAGTGAAAAAATGTTTATTAATTATTGACAACATACACAATATAAAAGCGTAGTCAACAAACAGTACAGAACGAGATAATGGTGAATGACCAAATGGGCAGACACGAACAGTCAAACCTCATAAAAACATTATATGGGTGCAGACAAAAGAACGGCATGCACTAATAAAATAACAGGCATAGTACAAAAAGTGCATGGGTACGTAACGTTCCTAATAAGGGAGAGGGGGGTAAAGGCTAGAGATCTACCGTATTTTTCGGACTATAAGACGCACCGGACTATAAGGCGCACCCAGGTTTTAGAGGTGGAAAATAGGGGAAAAAAATATTTGAAGCTAAAAAATGTGGTAAAATATTTAATAACATAAATGACATACTATTATATGTGGTGTTATTATACATAATAGTATGTTATTATGTTGGAAGCTGCGGGACCAGTGTGGTGTCTGTAAAGCACTATATGAAGATGCTGGAGGGTGAGTATAAGAATGGGGGCACAGGGCTTATATTTAAAGCACCACTCCAGCACTGCAAAATAACACTGGAGTGCTGCTTTAAAATCCCATGGGAGAACTATAACTCCCAGCATGTCCTGCAGATCCTATGACATGCTGGGAGTTATAGTTCACCAAAGGAGTGGCAGAGTGATTTATTGTGTTTTGTAAAGACTAACCTCTTAAATGTGGCAGCCAGCCACACTGTGGTGAGGTTAAAGCTGGAGCGTCCCATGACTGCACACAGAGCAGCTGCAGATTCTAGTGGAGACTGGAGAGCCTGAAGGACCTGTGATGATGTCAGGAAGAGGGAGGGCTCTGAGCTGCCATGTGATGCTCCAGCCCGCCCACTCCTGACATCATCACAGGTCCTCCTGCACAGAACTCAGCGTCCAGCCCAGGCATGGCAGGCAGGTATGCAGCCATCTCCTCTCTCCCTTGGCCCCTGCTGCTGCCTCCTCTCCCCCAGACACACAGACCTGCCCAGCTGCTGCAGGAATCAGCGCTGGAGAAGCCATGTGTGTCCCTGCTTAAGCATTTGCTGCTCCAGGCTCACTGCTCAGCTGATAGGTGGGCAGGGAGCCGCTAATGAATATTCACTGCACTTGATCATCGGGAGCACATGGTTTCTCCAGCGCTGATTCTGGGCAGCGGGGACATCCTGAAGTGGCATAACAGTGCGATCCCACTCACTGCTGCCCCCCTCCCCACATGCTACATCCGTACCATAAGACGCACCCACACTTTCCTCCCAAATTTGGAGGAAAAAAAGTGCGTCTTATGGTCGGAAAAATATGGTAGGTCCCTAGTCATAATAATACATTCCAAACGAAGGAGCCCCCTACAGTCTAACTATATATCCCCATATAGCACTCTGCCTGCATACAATCTAGATCATGCGAACCGTCATATAAGCCGCTTACCCATAGGAGGTCTGGTGCCGTGTGTGTCCATAAGAGAGCCCCGACGCGCATTTCGCGTAATGAGCTTCCTCGGGGGGCCGTGTGGAAGGTGAGGCAGATCGGGTTTTATAAAGCCCTATCCCAGCTGTATGTCATAGTAACATAGTAACATAGTAACATAGTTAGTAAGGCCGAAAAAAGACATTTGTCCATCCAGTTCAGCCTATATTCCATCATAATAAATCCCCAGATCTACGTCCTTCTACAGAACCTAATAATTGTATGATACAATATTGTTCTGCTCCAGGAAGACATGAACCCCTCGACTGAGTTCGCCATCACCACCTCCTCAGGCAAGCAATTCCAGATTCTCACTGCCCTAACAGTAAAGAATCCTCTTCTATGTTGGTGGAAAAACCTTCTCTCCTCCAGACGCAAAGAATGCCCCCTTGTGCCCGTCACCTTCCTTGGTATAAACAGATCCTCAGCGAGATATTTGTATTGTCCCCTTATATACTTATACATGGTAATTAGATCGCCCCTCAGTCGTCTTTTTTCTAGACTAAATAATCCTAATTTCGCTAATCTATCTGGGTATTGTAGTTCTCCCATCCCCTTTATTAATTTTGTTGCCCTCCTTTGTACTCTCTCTAGTTCCATTATATCCTTCATGAGCACCGGTGCCCAAAACTGGACACAGTACTCCATGTGCGGTCTAACTAGGGATTTGTACAGAGGCAGTATAATGCTCTCATCATGTGTATCCAGACCTCTTTTAATGCACCCCATGATCCTGTTTGCCTTGGCAGCTGCTGCCTGGCACTGACTGCTCCAGGTAAGTTTATCATTAACTAGGATCCCCAAGTCCTTCTCCCTGTCAGATTTACCCAGTGGTTTCCCGTTCAGTGTGTAATGGTGATATTGATTCCTTCTTCCCATGTGTATAACCTTACATTTATCATTGTTAAACCTCATCTGCCACCTTTCAGCCCAAGTTTCCAACTTATCCAGATCCATCTGTAGCAGAATACTATCTTCTCTTGTATTAACTGCTTTACATAGTTTTGTATCATCTGCAAATATCGATATTTTACTGTGTAAACCTTCTACCAGATCATTAATGAATATGCTGAAGAGAACAGGTCCCAATACCGACCCCTGCGGTACCCCACTGGTCACAGCGACCCAGTTAGAGACTATACCATTTATAACCACCCTCTGCTTTCTATCACTAAACCAGTTACTAACCCATTTACACACATTTTCCCCCAGACCAAGCATTCTCATTTTGTGTACCAACCTCTTGTGCGGCACGGTGTCAAACGCTTTGGAAAAATCGAGATATACCACGTCCAATGACTCACCGTGGTCCAGCCTATAGCTTACCTCTTCATAAAAACTGATTAGATTGGTTTGACAGGAGCGATTTCTCATAAACCCATGCTGATATGGAGTTAAACAGTTATTCTCATTGAGATAATCCAGAATAACATCCCTCAGAAACCCTTCAAATATTTTACCAACAATAGAGGTTAGACTTACTGGCCTATAATTTCCAGGTTCACTTTTAGAGCCCTTTTTGAATATTGGCACCACATTTGCTATGCGCCAGTCCTGCGGAACAGATCCTGTTGCTATAGAGTCCCTAAAAATAAGAAATAATGGTTTATCTATTACATTACTTAGTTCTCTTAGTACTCGTGGGTGTATGCCATCCGGACCCGGAGATTTATCTATTTTAATCTTATTTAGCCGATTTCGCACCTCTTCTTGAGTTAGATTGGTGACCCTTAATATAGGGTTTTCATTGTTTCTTGGGATTTCACCTAGCATTTCATTTTCCACCGTGAATACCATGGAGAAGAAGGTGTTTAATATGTTAGCTTTTTCCTCGTCATCTACAACCATTCTTTCCTCACTATTTTTTAAGGGGCCTACATTTTCAGTTTTTATTCTTTTACTATTGATATAGTTGAAGAACAGTTTGGGATTAGTTTTACTCTCCTTAGCAATGTGCTTCTCTGTTTCCTTTTTGGCAGCTTTAATTAGTTTTTTAGATAAAGTATTTTTCTCCCTATAGTTTTTTAAAGCTTCAATGGTGCCATCCTGCTTTAGTAGTGCAAATGCTTTCTTTTTACTGTTAATTGCCTGTCTTACTTCTTTGTTTAGCCACATTGGGTTTTTCCTATTTCTAGTCCTTTTATTCCCACAAGGTATAAACCGCTTACACTGCCTATTTAGGATGTTCTTAAACATTTCCCATTTATTATCTGTATTCTTATTTCTGAGGATATTGTCCCAGTCTACCAGATTAAGGGCATCTCTAAGCTGGTCAAACTTTGCCTTCCTAAAGTTCAGTGTTTTTGTGACTCCCTGACAAGTCCCCCTAGTGAAAGACCGGTGAAACTGTACAATATTGTGGTCGCTATTTCCTAGATGCCCAACCACCTGCAGATTTGTTATTCTGTCAGGTCTATTAGATAGTATTAGGTCTAAAAGTGCTGCTCCTCTGGTTGGATTCTGCACCAATTGTGAAAGATAATTTTTCTTGGTTATTAGCAGAAACCTGTTGCCTTTATGGGTTTCACAGGTTTCACTTTCCCAGTTAATATCCGGGTAGTTAAAGTCCCCCATAACCAGGACCTCATTATGGGTTGCAGCTTCATCTATCTGCTTTAGAAGTAGACTCTCCATGGTTTCTGTTATATTTGGGGGTTTGTAACAGACCCCAATGAGAATTTTGTTACCATTTTTCCCTCCATGAATTTCGACCCATATGGACTCGACATCCTCATTTCCTTCGCTAATATCCTCCCTTAAAGTGGACTTTAGACAAGACTTTACATAGAGACAAACCCCTCCTCCTCTCCGATTTTTACGATCCTTTCTAAACAGACTGTAACCCTGTAAGTTAACTGCCCAGTCATAGCTTTCATCTAACCATGTCTCGGTTATTCCCACTATGTCAAAGTTACCTGTAGATATTTCTGCTTCTAGTTCTTCCATCTTGTTTGTCAGGCTTCTGGCGTTTGCGAGCATGCAGTTTAGAGGATTTTGTTTTGTTCCAATCTCCTCACTGTGGATTGCTTTAGAAATGTTCTTACCTCCCATCTGAGTATGTTTTCCTGGGTCTTCTTTGTTCAAGTCTAATGTTTTTCTTCCCGTCCCCTCTTCTTCTAGTTTAACGCCCTCCTGATGAGTGTAGCGAGTCTTCTGGCAAATGTGTGTTTCCCAGGTTTGTTGAGGTGTAGTCCATCTCTGGCGAGGAGTCCATCTTACCAGTAATTCACACCGTGGTCCAGGAATCCGAATCCTTGTTGTCTGCACCATCGTCTTAGCCAGTTGTTTGCATCAAGGATCCTGTTCCATCTCCTGGTGCCATGCCCGTCTACTGGAAGGATAGAAGAAAAAACTACCTGTGCATCCAGTTCCTTTACTTTCTTCCCCAACTCTTCAAAGTCTTTGCAGATTGTCGGTAGGTCTTTCCTTGCCGTGTCATTGGTGCCAACATGTATCAGAAGAAATGGGTGGACGTCCTTGGAGCTGAAGAGCTTTGGTATCCTATCGGTCACATCCTTGATCATCGCACCTGGAAGGCAGCATACTTCTCTTGCAGTTATGTCCGGTCTGCAGATGGCTGCTTCTGTGCCTCTCAGTAGTGAGTCTCCCACCACCACCACTCTTCGTTGCTTCTTGGCTGTACTTTTTGCTGTCACTTGTTGCTGTGTGCCCTTTTCTTTTTTGCTTGCTGGTATTGCTTCATCCTTAGGTGTGCCATCTTCATCCTCTACAAAGATTTGATATCGGTTCTTCAGTTGTGTGGTTGTTGATTTCTCCATGGTCTTCTTGCTTCTTTTGGTCACATGCTTCCACTCATCTTCTTTTGGAGGTTCTCTGACACTTTTTTCACCTTCTGTGACCAGTAGAGATGCTTCTGTTCTGTCTAGAAAGTCTTCATTCTCTTTGATGAGTTTCAAAGTTGCTATTCTTTCTTCCAGACCCCGCACCTTTTCTTCTAAAAGGGCCACTAGTCTACACTTCTGACAGGTGAAATTTGATTCTTCTTCTGGTCGGTCTGTGAACATGTAGCACATGCTGCAGCTCACCATGTAGGTTGTCACATCTGCCATGTTGCTCCTAGATCCTGCTTACTTGCTGTGTGTTTTCCTTCTTGTGTAATCTACTTAGCCAAGTTCTCTTGCAATAATATCCTACAGGCAAACTTACGGCGCGCGGTTTGGCGATGCTTTCAAAGCAGCTGGTCCCGGCTGTACCCAACGATCTTCTAGCTTAGGGAGACTTCGCTTTTCCCAGAAGGCACCTGGAATATGTAAATTAGCCTCCTCAAGCTTGAATCCCTGGTTTGGCGATGCTTTCCAAGCAGCTGGTCCCGGCTGTACCCAACGATCTTCTAGCTTAGGGAGACTTCGCTTTTCCCAGAAGGCACCTGGAATATGCAAATTAGCCTCCTCAAGCTTGAATCCCTGGTTCATAATGACCGCTGATGCTGCGGCGCATGGGGGCGGACCTAACCGCCGGTAACACGCTCCCTCCAGGCATCTTGGCGGCGTAATGAGCTTCCTCGGGGGGCCGTGTGGAAGGTGAGGCAGATCGGGTTTTATAAAGCCCTATCCCAGCTGTATGTCATAATGACCGCTGATGCTGCGGCGCATGGGGGCGGACCTAACCGCCGGTAACACGCTCCCTCCAGGCATCTTGGCGGCGCACAGAAAGGGAAAACATTCCCGTGACGTCATTACTCTGTGCGTCGCCGTGTAGAGATGCCTTTGGGGGCGCGACCGATGCGGAGGTCCACCGCGCATGCGTGCCACCGCCACGGCCATTTTGGAACAGGGCAAAATCAACTGGCAAGCGCAGAAAAGAGGAAAAGGAGGGGGCGAACAGGAACGCAGCTCTATGAGCAAATGTATGTATAGAAAACACAGCGACCTTACGGGGACATTATAAAAGCATAAATAATATACATCCAAGAAAAAAGTAAAGCTGCACAGCCGCTTATACTACCAGTTGCAGTAACCTCGTGGTGGTATAATGGAAAAAACCTGATCCTCCCAACAGCGGTGCTCGCATGAAGATAAATGATAAGTCCAGGACAAATAGAAGAAAAAATGCGGCAGCACTCACCGAAGGTTGCGTGGTCCGAATCCTTTATTGCAGACACTTACAGTGCAAGTAGCATACTGACGGCACGGGGGAGCAGGAAAGATGGGGAGGTGAGCAGGGAAAGACAACGGCCGTTTCGCGCCGACGGTAGCGCTTCAACGGGTCTCAGGTGTCAGGAAATGACGTGGGCAAGATAAAGGTGAGTAAACACACCCTCTCCTCACGCCTCCAATCCCTGACACCTGACAAAATACAATAGCTTCAATGGTAACTAGTGCAACACATAAACAGACAAAATACAAAAGGCTGGAAGCCAAATGTCTGTGAATTAAAACAAGATTTTTGCTGATGAATCAATACAAATATAATAATGGAGATATAAATATCGTTACTTAAATACAGAACGGAGATAACCCATAGAATAAAAATAGTAATACTCCTACGACAATAATTACTAGCGATGTATCACATACTAACCATAGCGCGATTTTTAACACTATTTTATATATATAAAAAATATATGTATATACGATTTTTTTATAGAAAAAACACACAATTTTTTCCTCAAAAAGCGGCTTGGAATTTCGTCACACCATACGGGGGACACCAGGAAACAGAAACATACTAGCCGGCAGATGACAGTAAATTTCTGCGGGGACCTATCACAGAAACACGGCCATATCAACTCTATCGTTTAACCCCGCAGATCCTGTGGCCTGAGTGCGTATAATCCACCTAGCTTCCTGTCTGAGCAGTAACTTAGTAGATCTCCCCCTCTGGCGGGTAAAGTAACCCTTTCTAAGCCGGCAAAAGAAAGGACTGATGGATTCCCCGCATGTGCCTCCCTAACATGGGTGATGAGTCTAGGCACCCCTTTGCCTGTCCGAACTGACCTGACATGTTCCCTAAAGCGTATAAATAACTGGCGAATGGTCTTTCCCACGTAAAAACGTTTACAGGGGCAGAAAACTACGTAGACCACGTACTCAGTTTTACAAGTAATAAAATGCTGGATAGTGTGTTTAATGGGACCCACGTGTGTGTCCATAAGAGAGCCCCGACGCGCATTTCGCGTAATGAGCTTCCTCGGGGGGCCGTGTGGAAGGTGAGGCAGATCGGGTTTTATAAAGCCCTATCCCAGCTGTATGTCATAATGACCGCTGATGCTGCGGCGCATGGGGGCGGACCTAACCGCCGGTAACACGCTCCCTCCAGGCATCTTGGCGGCGCACAGAAAGGGAAAACATTCCCGTGACGTCATTACTCTGTGCGTCGCCGTGTAGAGATGCCTTTGGGGGCGCGACCGATGCGGAGGTCCACCGCGCATGCGTGCCACCGCCACGGCCATTTTGGAACAGGGCAAAATCAACTGGCAAGCGCAGAAAAGAGGAAAAGGAGGGGGCGAACAGGAACGCAGCTCTATGAGCAAATGTATGTATAGAAAACACAGCGACCTTACGGGGACATTATAAAAGCATAAATAACAATCACCAAAGATTACATAAATAACAATAATGATAATTCAATAGGTCCCAGTAGGTCCAGTTACTATAGCGCTCTGGACGTGCTCTAGTTCCTGTAAAGTTCTGTAGGTATTTCAATTAATGTTCGTCCTCATTCTTCTCAGGCACTAATCAGCCAGTCAGAACCTCAATGGATCATGTGAAATATGGAATATATTAACTAAAACTAAAAAAATACACAGATTAAGTACAAATAAAACCACGAACAATGAATAAAATCAAGAGAAACAGAGAGTTACTAGGGAAAAACCACCAGTTAATGGTGCGCCATTACAAAAAGGGAACAAAGGACAATTTCTCATTCAGGCCGTGTGGGGCCATAGTCCCCAATGTCACTATCCACCGGCACTCTAATTGGGCCAGTGTGCGCTTGAGGTTACCCCCCCCTGATACCAGAATGGACTCGATCAATCCCCCATATTTTTAGGGCGTCAGGGTTACAGTCATGGTGAAGTCTAAAATGCCTCTAAATAGTTTTTAATTCCGAGACATTAATAGCATCTTTTGCAGCTATGATGTCCCTAACGTGTTCCCGGGCCCTGACACGGAGTTCCCGAGAGGTGAGGCCTATATAGATTAATTTGCAAGTACAAATCGCTTAGTAAACCACATACGTAGTACTACACGAGATGTAACTGGTGATCCGGTACTCCCTCCCACCACCCGCTGCCGAAAATACCGAGGCGCGCACGATATTCCTGCACGCCTTACAGGACCCACAAGGAAAACAACCCCATCTCTGGCGACCAGACCCAAAAATGTTTGGGGGGGCCGCAACATAATGGCTCCTGACCAATTGATCTTTAAGGCTGCGTGCCCTCCTAGCTGTGAGCAACGGTCGATCCGGCAAAATCTTATTAAGGGTCGGTTCCGTTTTTAGCACGGACCAGTGCCTCTGCAGAACCTCCCGAATATCATCCCACCTATTGTTAAATGTGGTTATAAATCTAAGAGGTTGTTCTTTTTTGGTGGGAGCAGAACGAGAGGAATTGCAGAGTAACTGGTCCCTAGGGGCTCTTTTAGCACGAAGATATCCCTTTTTAATGACCCTCCTGCTGTATCCCCGATCCTGGAATCGAGATGTGAGGTCTCGAGCCTGAACCTCGAAGACCTCATCCGTGGAACAGATCCTTTTTGTCCTCAAAAATTGGCCAATCGGTATGGCGCGTATAGTGGATCTGTTATGAGCCGAAGTGGAATGCAATAGGGCATTGACTGAAGTCTCTTTACGAAATATATCAGTCAACACCCTACCCCCATCGCATCTCATGATCTTAATATCTAGAAAGTCAATATCACTGACCGCTATCCTATGAGTGAGGCGGATATTACGTGCATTATGATTTAATCCACAGATGAAATCCACAAGGTCAGGCTCGCGACCCTGCCAGATCATAAGCACACCGTCAATATAACGATACCAGCACTGCACATGGGAAGTGGCGCATGCGCCCTCACCGAAAACCTCCCTCTCCCAATGACCGAGAAAGAGGTTAGCGTACGAAGGCGCACACGCCGCGCCCATGGCAGTGCCCCGCTTCTGAAGAAAGAAGCGATCTTTGAACGTAAAGAAATTGTGTGTCAATATGAATTGAAGTAATTCCAGGATCAGGGACCGCAGAAGAGGGTCAAGATTGCTCATTTCCAAAAAGAACTTACAAATACTGATGTAAAATACTGACCAAATACTGAACGTGTAAACGTGTCCTTAAGCTGAGTTTCAAGTTTTGGGAGTAAAAGATGTTGTCATTGCTTCATGTAATGCCTAAATTCACTCAAAAATGAAAAATGCAAATATAATTTATGTCAAACCTCAATACCCCATGTCATATTCACAAAGATCCAGAATTAGATATTGGGAGATGATTAGTGTAGTCCACCTTTTGGTGGGGTCCTCAAAGCATTGTTAACCCATCTGAGAGCAGCATGATGCAGGGGCAGAGATCCTAATTCCAGTGATGTGCACTGACGAGCAAAAGAGTAACAATGTTTTGAACTTTTGATGTTCAGGCTCCATATCTCACCATCCACTACTGCTTCGAATGTGAGACTACCATCATTTTATAGACAATCATCTTGGTTTCTCATATATAAATTTTACTTGCAACTATTTAACATATGATTAGTTATGTAGATACTTGTCATATCACTGCATTGTTATCGATTTGCTCCCATTGGTGGAAAAATATTTTTCTTCCTGTATACTACAAAATACAACCTGTTGTCACAGTCCCTAATAGCTCAGTGTGTTATTAGGTTCATTCTTAAGGGAAAGGTCACTGGTTCGAATTGAGGAGTAGCTATGAAGTCTGTCCATCCATTCAAAAGCCAAGAGGTGGACACCTAGAGAAAATGTCAGAGTCAACAAGTTGATACATCACTAGCTCTATGAGTTCTGATGCTACAAACATAGGCGTGGAGGTGGCTCGTATGCTTCGTAATAGTGAGATCACAGACGTCAATGCAAGCACCGTGTGATGCACTTTATACAAGTCTGGAATGATGGACAGAAAAAAGGAGAAGAATCCTCGACTTCCATATCGCCATAAGAAGCGTCAGCTAGATTTGGCAAAGAAGTACGAAAAGTGGACAGTAGAAGATTGGAAATGGGTGATTTGGAGCATTGAGACAAAAGTCAATATAGACAAGGCTCTGATGGGTGCAAATGGGTCTTGAAGAATCAAGCTAGGGACTAACGGATGGAGAAATTGAAGGGACTGTCAAGTTTGATGGAGGAAACCTGATGATATGGGGTTGTTTCACAGCCAAAGGCAGGGGTGTAACTACAACAGGTGCAGGGTTGCAATCGCACCCGGGCCCTGGAGCTTAGGGGGCCCTAAAAGACCCTTTGGCCTATAGAAAAAGACTATTTCTATTAAAGATTTAAAATATTTGGGTGCCCCGTTTGGAGCTTTCGCATTGGGGCCCATGAGTTTCAAGTTACGCCACTGGCCAAAGGCATTGGATTCTTGACCATGATCAATGGTGGTCTCAATGCTGAGCTTTTTCCTTCCACTCAACTTTCCATTAATATGTTTGAATACAGCACTCTGTGAACACCCAGCAATGACCTTTTGTGACTTACCCTCCTTGTGGAGTGTGCCAATGACTGCCTTCTGGACATCTGTCAAGTCAGCAGTCTTCCCTATGATTGTGGAACCTACTGAAACAGACTAAGGGACCTTTTTAAATGCTTAGGAAACCTTTGCAGGATCTTTTTGTAATTATTCTAATTTACTGAGATAATGACGTTTGAGTTTTCATTGGCTGTTAGCCATAATCATCAACATTAACAGAAATAAACACTTGAAATAAATCACTAATTACTCGATCTAATATATGAGTTTCACTTTTTGTATTGAAGAACTAAAATTAACTTTTGGATGATATTCTAATTTTGTGAGAAGCACTTGTATATGTGAGTATCCTACAATACGAGTTGCTTCGTACACTCGAGTACTATGGGTATGAGAAGGACGACATAGTGTTCCAAGAGGACAACAACACGAAGCATACATCGAGATTTGCGAACAAATGGTTCATGACAATGAAGTAGAGGTGCTGGATTGGCCCCCCACAGTCCCCAGACCTCAACCTAATCAAACAATTCTGGGTAGAGTTGAAGACTAAACTGCATACATACCCAAATGAGTCAACTAGTATTCTCCAGCTTTGGCAACGTGTAGAAGAGACCTGGGATCAGATTTCGGTTGAGGCATGTTTAAATCTGATTGAGAGCAGCCCAGAAGGATTCATGCAATGTTGAAGGCCAAAGGTGTATTTACAAAATAATACATTTTAAAATTTAGATTTTTAGGAGAAAAACAGTAATAATGCAGTAACATGACAAGCATCTGCATAACTAATCATATGCTAAATAGTTGCAAGTCAAATTAATGTTTGAGATAGCCAAGATGATTGTCTATAAAATAAACAATTTTTTTGGTCACCGCAACATCGTAATAAAATGCAAAAACAGGAGATCAAAACATCACATCTACCCCAAAATGGTATCAATAAAAACATCAGTTCAGCACGTAAAAATAGGTCCTCACTGCGCCCCAAATCCCAAAAGCTGGAGATGCTACAGGTCTCGGAAAATGGCGCCTTTTTTTTTTTTTTTACAAACTTTGGCTTTTTTTTTATCACCAATTGAGTAAAAAAGAGCCTAAAAATGTTTGGTGTCTGTGAACCTGTAATGCCATGGAGAATCATAATGGCAGGTCAGTTTTAGCATGGTTGACAAAAAAAATTGTGGAATTGCACTTTTGTTTGCAATTTCATCACATTTTGAATTCATTCTCCTGTTTTCCAGTACACGATATGGTAAAATCAATGGCATCGTTCAAAAGTACAACTCGTCCCGAAAAAATAAAGGCCTTAAACGGCAATATTGACCAAAAGATTAAGTTATGGCTCTGGGAATAAAGGGAAAACGCCAAAAACGGAAAATCCCAAGGTCATGAAGGGGTTACACATGATTAGTAAATGCTCCCAATGAGTCAACTTTATTGTGTGTAAACAAGAAGAGCAAAAATGCTTGAGTGTAGGAATGCACCATGTGATCAGTGTTGGACTAGTGCTCTATTACCAAGAGCCCTCCGATAACTTTGATTTTGGCGGCCCACTATTCAGAAACATGCAATTATTATTGGCTAACTTTGAAAAAGAACCCTGGTTGAGGCAGATGGAGTCCTTTATGCAGTAGAGTATTGATACACAGCATTGACATTTCTAAGAAAGGAGGAACCATGTTCTGGAGTCTGGAAAGACCAGGTGTCAGAGAGGCTCATAAATCAGTTTAGGCTATAAATCCTGACACACATGCTGATCCTCCCAGTGTAACAGTGAGCTCTGATCTTGCTCTAGGTTTGATCAGTGACACTTTGAAAACACCTCCCAAAACAGTAGTGTGAGCATTTGGAGAAATGACAGACTTGATAAGCAGCACTTGCAAGTGTGGACACGTTATCACGTTGTTTATGTCCTACTGAAAGGCACATATAGAGGTGACATTTTAATGAGAAAAAATGTTTATGGTTATGAATGCACATAGTTCTGATCTGACAAAATAGACATTTGGACAATACAAAATAATTTGAAATGCCCCAAGCCAGAAAGAAAGATAAAATGTATTTGAGTGTATGGGGGATGGAGTGAGCCTTTTAGAATCTTACAGAAGGAAAATTAGACTTTCACCAAACCTGAAAGGGTTGCCAAGGATTATAAAAAAATATGGTTGCTTTATCCATAGTCTTCCATAGTTTGTATAATTAGCCCAACTGCAAAAGAGCTCAAAAAGTCCAACATAAGTCCACATTGGGAACCATCAAGAATAACCTATTAGTTTTGGCGAGATGGCCCATGTTATCAATGGTAAAACTGCAAGTAGATAATAGACATGAATTCGTCTTGCGTAAAGCCCCACATACATAATGTTGGTTGAACTTGACGATATTGACGGGTTTGGCCGACACGTTAATTTGCATGGGAGTCATGCACAATTGATTGCTGGGGTAGACTAGGACCGGGCCTGTCAGATTTTGGACTGATTATCCTTTTGTTCTCTCGGAGATAAGCTGCCTGCCAAACATGTCTGGTGGTGGCTCTCTCATAGAAAGCAGAGGATAACCGATCTTACAGTTGGGTCAACAATATCAGATTGGTGAAGATCTGATACCTGGTACCCCTGACATTTTCAGTGCCTGACCAATCTAAACAGTGAAAAGAGTTAAAACAGCAATGCTTCGTTGCATAGTGACTGTTCCTGTGTAATGCAGCTCAGCTTTTATTTACTTCAATAAGAGCCAAGCTGCGAGACCAAGGAATAGCCGCTATACAGTGATGGATTCCAGGGAAAAATAGCTACACTCCCTGACAGAAGTTATGTCACTTATCCATGTTATGTAAACAAAAACTTATAACCTGACGTTAAATTCATCCATTGGTTGTATAAATTATTCTTTTGAAAGCTGAAACCCTCCAAAATGTGGTTTAGGGGTTAAGAAAATAAATTTGCATCAATGCAGAAATATTGATCAGTTAATGGACACAGAATGGTCATTTTGGCAAGACAAAAGTTTTGTTGCCTGGTCATATAATGCACCCAATCCCAATCCTCACCTGTGCTCCGTAAATGATTGGTTAATTAGTGTCTGTATAAAAAGAAACCCAGCACCCCAGACCTTCACTTGAACTGCAACTTGAGCTCTAACAACATGCCAAAAATCCACCCTGCGACCGAAGCCTTGATTATCAAGAGGCTGAAGACCAGATCCACTGCAGAGGTGGCTGGCACCTTTAATGTGTCTCAGTGTCAAGTACAAAGAACTAAAAAAAGATTTGAAGAGACTGGAGATGTGTTTGACAAGCCCAGGTCCGGCAGACCCTGCAAGACAACTGCTCAGAAGGAACATTTGTTGGTTAGAAAATCCAAAGCAAGCCCCTCTTCCACTGCAGCAGAGCTCCAACTGGCCTGGGCACCTCAAGTCCCTGTGTCAACTAGTACAATTTGTAGGATTCTGTCTCGAAATGGCCTCCATGGTCAAATCAATGCCCAGAAGTCAGCATTAAACAAAAGGCAAATAAAAAACCGTGTGGCATTTGCAAAGTCCCACAGCCTGCTAAACAGATGAACGCTGGAAAAGTGGCAGAAGGTGGATTTCTCTGATGAATCTTCAGTAGAATTACACCACAGCCACCCCAAATACTGCAAGAGACCTACTGGAGCCCGTATTGTTCCAAAATGCACCCAGAAAACAGTTAAATTTGGTGGTGGAAAGATCATGGTCTGGGGTTACATTTAGTATGGGGGTGTGTGAAACATTTTCAAGGTGGAAGGCAATATCAATAGCCTAAAATATCAAGAAGTATTAGCTACCTCTTATATTACAAATCATAAAAGGGGTCAAATTCTGCAGCAGGATGGTGCTCCATCTCATACATCCATCTCTACAACAATGTTCCTCCAGGCAAAAAAGATCAAGGTGCTCAAGGACTGGCCAGCCCAGGCACCAGACATGAACATCATTGAGCATGTATGGGGTAGTATAAAAGAGGAAGCTTGAAAGACAAAACTAAAGAATCTAGATGATCTCTGGGAGGCATGTAAGACTGCATTCTTTGCTATTCCTGATGACTTCATTATTAAATTGTATGAATCATTGTTGAACCGCATGGATGCAGTCCTTCAAGCTCATGGAAGTCACACAAAATATTAAATATGACTCTAATAGCACCACAAATTCATTCACCAATGTTATGCAACATATATTTGTATTTTAAGTTAATTATTTGTTTAAATATCACATTACTTTCTGTAGGCGACAAAGCTTTTGTCTTGACAAAATCTGACCATTCTGTGTCTATTAACTGATCAATATTTCTGCATTGATGCCAATTTATTTTCTTAACCTAAACCACATTTCGGAGGGTTTCAGTCTTCAAAAGAAAAATGTATATAACCAATGAATGAATTTAACATCAGGTTATAAGCTTTTATTTACATAACATGGATAAGCGACATAACTTCTGTCAGGGAGTGTATATTCATCCCTGACATCCTATATTTTAAATATCAAACCCACTAACAGTCACGGAAACTTATATCACTTAACTATAATGGGTGCCATTTGGTTTAAATTAAAGTGTGCCGCATTTGGCGAATGCCCCAATGGAAGCTAAACAGACAACATTATAAAGGGACACGCATGATGATTTTTATAACCGTCATGCAACAAATACAGTTTGCAACAAAACTGATGGTGGTTCTGGTGCCATATTCCTGTATGGATAGTGGTTCTAGTGACCTATTCAAGTACTGATGGTGGTTCTGATCTCATATTCCTGTACTGATGGTGGTTGTGTTACCAAATTCATGTAGTGATGGTTGTTCTGGTGCCGTAGTCATGTACTGTTGATGGCTCTGTTGATGTATTCACATAGTGATGATGCTTCTGGTGCTGTATTAATCACCAGAACCGTAATCAGCATGTGAATACAAGACCAAAATCATCATCAGTACATGAATACATCATCAGAGCCATCAACAGTGCAGAACTGTGGAAATGCAACATTGTATCCTAACTACCCAAAAGGCTATTTTAGCAAACCAAGAAGAATAGACTGTTATCTATATGTTGGCTTTTTTAGTTAATGTGTTGGTCAAGAAAACAGACTTTTGCTTGTATAAGCCTGTAATATTGACTTGTATTGTGCGCTTATCCTTGATGACTAGTCATGTTTACTGATATGCTAATTAATAATTTTCTAGGCCAGGTAGTTTGTTGATTTTTAAAGCAGAAGAGGAAAATCTATGTAAGTAGATTATATAATCAAACAATGCAACTTAGTCGTCATCATTCTTCCCTTTATCTGTGATGCTGGATTGAAGGACACTTGTCAAAAACAGGCGATATGCCTCTCTGACTGTCAGAGACTCAGAGACAGAGAGAGAGGCAGCCAGAGATTCTGCCAAGACAGCGATACATCAAAAGGACCAGAGACAGGACAGCAGCCAATACATCTTGATTATGGGTTCTCAGCCCAAGTTGAAAGAATACAGATCTGCTCCATTGACCATCGCTGAACCATGGATACATTTGGAGAAAGCCAGGATTGGGACTCGCCGGTTGCCTGGCTCCATGGAGATGTTCAGAGAAACCAGGCTGTGACCCTTTGTTCAACTGGCCTTGTACATAAATAGACTGTCATCTCCCCATTCTTATCATTACCTCATCTCTGTGTGCATGCCACATGTGGGGTATCCAACCCTGAGAGCTCTGAAGTAGGAGCTGCCATTATTCTGGCGAGTTAGCGGAAGGGTGAGACTCTGTAATGTGCATCTTCTTGGGGTATTTTGCTGGGACTGTTCTACATGTTATCTGCCTTGGTTTGTGGTTCAATAAAGCATTGCCACACTGTTTTACCCTCACCCTGTGTTGTCTGAGTAGTGCTATACCCACATTAAAGGGAGTGAGAGCATTCGGCGGGATGATCACTGGGTCATGCGGACCTGGGCGCCTGCCGACCTCCCATGTCTCTACAAGAACCATTATCAGTAAATTTATAGGTCACCAGAGCCACCATCAGTAGATAAATGCATCACCATAACCACTATCAATACATTAATAATGCATCACAAGAACCACTGTCAGAAAGTAAATACAACACCAGTACCATTATCAGTACATGAATAGTCACCAGAACCAACATTAGTACATGAATACATCACCAGAATCACCAGCAGTACAGGATTACATCACCAAGCTTTGTACAGCATTCAATTGAAATGTCAAGTCAGGCTCATATACATTTGTATCTCATGAAATTGCAACTCTCAGTATGTCCTTAACAATAGTAAGGAAATGCTGGGAGTTATCATACATTATCAAACTGTGGACCATATAGGAACCACAGTACTGATGTGAAGTACTCAGTATCAACAAGTAAACATTTACATCCAGGAACCTTATTGGTGACATCTTCTCTGATTGAGTAGTTTCTTTCTTTTTGTCTCCATCTTATCCAGGTAACTTTTTGAAACCACAGCTATTCTTTGCAGACTTTCCTCTTCTCCAGCACATTCTGACATGGTGCCCTTAAAAATTAGAGTGCTATTAAAATGCCCTAAGCATAAAAATATCTGTCCATATAATGACGTAAATAAACCTCCTATGGTATATGGCCTTAAGGAGCCCTTATGAGTTACACCAACCATACTGTCCACCTTAATAAGGTATAATCACCCCACTGTCAGCCATTATGAGCTAGAACTGCCACACCATATAACATAGTAACATAGTAACATAGTTAGTAAGGCCGAAAAAAGACATTTGTCCATCCAGTTCAGCCTATATTCCATCATAATAAATACCCAGATCTACGTCCTTCTACAGAACCTAATAATTGTATGATACAATATTGTTCTGCTCCAGGAAGACATCCAGGCCTCTCTTGAACCCCTCGACTGAGTTCGCCATCACCACCTCCTCAGGCAAGCAATTCCAGATTCTCACTGCCCTAACAGTAAAGAATCCTCTTCTATGTTGGTGGAAAAACCTTCTCTCCTCCAGACGCAAAGAATGCCCCCTTGTGCCCGTCACCTTCCTTGGTATAAACAGATCCTCAGCGAGATATTTGTATTGTCCCCTTATATACTTATACATGGTTATTAGATCGCCCCTCAGTCGTCTTTTTTCTAGACTAAATAATCCTAATTTCGCTAATCTATCTGGGTATTGTAGTTCTCCCATCCCCTTTATTAATTTTGTTGCCCTCCTTTGTACTCTCTCTAGTTCCATTATATCCTTCCTGAGCACTGGTGCCCAAAACTGGACACAGTACTCCATGTGCGGTCTAACTAGGGATTTGTACAGAGGCAGTATAATGCTCTCATCATGTGTATCCAGACCTCTTTTAATGCACCCCATGATCCTGTTTGCCTTGGCAGCTGCTGCCTGGCACTGGCTGCTCCAGGTAAGTTTATCATTAACTAGGATCCCCAAGTCCTTCTCCCTGTCAGATTTACCCAGTGGTTTCCCGTTCAGTGTGTAACGGTGATATTGATTCCCTCTTCCCATGTGTATAACCTTACATTTATCATTGTTAAACCTCATCTGCCACCTTTCAGCCCAAGTTTCCAACTTATCCAGATCCATCTGTAGCAGAATACTATCTTCTCTTGTATTAACTGCTTTACATAGTTTTGTATCATCTGCAAATATCGATATTTTACTGTGTAAACCTTCTACCAGATCATTAATGAATATGTTGAAGAGAACAGGTCCCAATACTGACCCCTGCGGTACCCCACTGGTCACAGCGACCCAGTTAGAGACTATACCATTTATAACCACCCTCTGCTTTCTATCACTAAGCCAGTTACTAACCCATTTACACACATTTTCCCCCAGACCAAGCATTCTCATTTTGTGTAGCAACCTCTTGTGCGGCACGGTATCAAACGCTTTGGAAAAATCGAGATATACCACGTCCAATGACTCACCGTGGTCCAGTCTATAGCTTACCTCTTCATAAAAACTGATTAGATTGGTTTGACAGGAGCGATTTCTCATAAACCCATGCTGATATGGAGTTAAACAGTTATTCTCATTGAGATAATCCAGAATAACATCCCTCAGAAACCCTTCAAATATTTTACCAACAATAGAGGTTAGACTTACTGGCCTATAATTTCCAGGTTCACTTTTAGAGCCCTTTTTGAATATTGGCACCACATTTGCTATGCGCCAATCCTGCGGAACAGACCCTGTCGCTATAGAGTCCCTAAAAATAAGAAATAATGGTTTATCTATTACATTACTTAGTTCTCTTAGTACTCGTGGGTGTATGCCATCCGGACCCGGAGATTTATCTATTTTAATCTTATTTAGCCGGTTTCGCACCTCTTCTTGGGTTAGATTGGTGACCCTTAATATAGGGTTTTCATTGTTTCTTGGGATTTCACCTAGCATTTCATTTTCCACCGTGAATACCGTGGAGAAGAAGGTGTTTAATATGTTAGCTTTTTCCTCGTCATCTACAACCATTCTTTCCTCACTATTTTTTAAGGGGCCTACATTTTCAGTTTTTATTCTTTTACTATTGATATAATTGAAGAACAGTTTGGGATTAGTTTTACTCTCCTTAGCAATGTGCTTCTCTGTTTCCTTTTTGGCAGCTTTAATTAGTTTTTTAGATAAAGTATTTTTCTCCCTATAGTTTTTTAGAGCTTCAATGGTGCCATCCTGCTTTAGTAGTGCAAATGCTTTCTTTTTACTGTTAATTGCCTGTCTTACTTCTTTGTTTAGCCACATTGGGTTTTTCCTATTTCTAGTCCTTTTATTCCCACAAGGTATAAACCGCTTACACTGCCTATTTAGGATGTTCTTAAACATTTCCCATTTATTATCTGTATTCTCATTTCTGAGGATATTGTCCCAGTCTACCAGATTAAGGGCATCTCTAAGCTGTTCAAACTTTGCCTTCCTAAAGTTCAATGTTTTTGTGACTCCCTGACAAGTCCCCCTAGTGAAAGACAGGTGAAACTGCACAATATTGTGGTCGCTATTTCCTAAATGCCCAACCACCTGCAGATTTGTTATTCTGTCAGGTCTATTAGATAGTATTAGGTCTAAAAGTGCTGCTTCTCTGGTTGGATTCTGCACCAATTGTGAAAGATAATTTTTCTTGGTTATTAGCAGAAACCTGTTGCCTTTATGGGTTTCACAGGTTTCTGTTTCCCAGTTAATATCCGGGTAGTTAAAGTCCCCCATAACCAGGACCTCATTATGGGTTGCAGCTTCATCTATCTGCTTTAGAAGTAGACTTTCCATGCTTTCTGTTATATTTGGGGGTTTGTAACAGACCCCAATGAGAATTTTGTTACCATTTTTCCCTCCATGAATTTCAACCCATATGGACTCGACATCCTCATTCCCTTCGCTAATATCCTCCCTTAAAGTGGACTTTAGACAAGACTTTACATAGAGACAAACCCCTCCTCCTCTCCGATTTTTACGATCCTTTCTAAACAGACTGTAACCCTGTAAGTTAACTGCCCAGTCATAGCTTTCATCTAACCATGTCTCGGTTATTCCCACTATGTCAAAGTTACCTGTAGATATTTCTGCTTCTAGTTCTTCCATCTTGTTTGTCAGGCTTCTGGCGTTTGCGAGCATGCAGTTTAGAGGATTTTGTTTTGTTCCAATCTCCTCACTGTGGATTGTTTTAGAAATGTTCTTACCTCCCTTCTGAGTATGTTTTCCTGGGTCGTCTTTGTTCGAGTCTAATGTTTTTCTTCCCGTCCCCTCTTCTTCTAGTTTAACGCCCTCCTGATGAGTGTAGCGAGTCTTCTGGCGAATGTGTGTTCCCCAGGTTTGTTGAGGTGTAGTCCGTCTCTGGCGAGGAGTCCATCATACCAGTAATTCACACCGTGGTCCAGGAATCCAAATCCTTGTTGTCTGCACCATCGTCTTAGCCAGTTGTTTGCATCAAGGATCCTGTTCCATCTCCTGGTGCCATGCCCGTCTACTGGAAGGATAGAAGAAAAAACTACCTGTGCATCCAGTTCCTTTACTTTCTTCCCCAACTCTTCAAAGTCCTTGCAGATTGTCGGTAGGTCCTTCCTTGCCGTGTCATTGGTGCCAACATGTATCAGAAGAAATGGGTGGACATCCTTGGAGCTGAAGAGCTTTGGTATCCTATCGGTCACATCCTTGATCATCGCACCTGGAAGGCAGCATACTTCTCTTGCAGTTATGTCCGGTCTGCAGATGGCTGCTTCGGTGCCTCTCAGTAGTGAGTCTCCCACCACCACCACTCTTCGTTGCTTCTTGGCTGTACTTTTTGCTGTCACTTGTTGCTGTGTGCCCTTTTCTTTTTTGCTTGCTGGTATTGCTTCATTCTTAGGTGTGCCATCTTCATCCTCTACAAAGATTTGATATCGGTTCTTCAGTTGTGTGGTTGGTGATTTCTCCATGGTCTTCTTGCTTCTTTTGGTCACATGCTTCCACTCATCTGCTTTTGGAGGTTCTCTGACACTTTTTGCACCTTCTGTGACCAGTAGAGATGCTTCTGTTCTGTCTAGAAAGTCTTCATTCTCTTTGATGAGTTTCAAAGTTGCTATTCTTTCTTCCAGACCCCGCACCTTTTCTTCTAAAAGGGCCACTAGTCTACACTTCTGACAGGTGAAATTGGATTCTTCTTCTGGTCGATCTGTGAACATGTAGCACATGCTGCAGCTCACCATGTAGGTTGTCACATCTGCCATGTTGCTCCTAGATCCTGCTGACTTGCTGTGTGTTTTCCTTCTTGTGTAATCTACTCAGCCAAGCTCTCTTGCAATAATGTCCTACAGGCAAAAATTCAAAAAATGCAAATTAGCCTCCTGAAGCTTGAATCCCTGGTTTGGTGATGCTTTCGAAGCAGCTGGTCCCGGCTGTACCCAACGATCTTCTAGCTTAGGGAGACTTCGCTTCTCCCAGAAGGCACCTGGAATATGCAAATTAGCCTCCTGAAGCTTGAATCCCTGGTTTGGTGATGCTTTCGAAGCAGCTGGTCCCGGCTGTACCCAACGATCTTCTAGCTTAGGGAGACTTCGCTTCTCCCAGAAGGCACCTGGAATATGCAAATTAGCCTCCTGAAGCTTGAATCCCTGGTTTGGTGATGCTTTCGAAGCAGCTGGTCCCGGCTGTACCCAACGATCTTCTAGCTTAGGGAGACTTCGCTTCTCCCAGAAGGCACCTGGAATATGCAAATTAGCCTCCTGAAGCTTGAATCCCTGGTTTGGTGATGCTTTCGAAGCAGCTGGTCCCGGCTGTACCCAACGATCTTCTAGCTTAGGGAGACTTCGCTTCTCCCAGAAGGCACCTGGAATATGCAAATTAGCCTCCTGAAGCTTGAATCCCTGGTTTGGTGATGCTTTCGAAGCAGCTGGTCCCGGCTGTACCCAACGATCTTCTAGCTTAGGGAGACTTCGCTTCTCCCAGAAGGCACCTGGAATATGCAAATTAGCCCCTGAAGTTTGAATCCCTGGTTTGGTGATGCTTTCGAAGCAGCTGGTCCCGGCTGTACCCAACGATCTTCTAGCTTAGGGAGACTTCGCTTCTCCCAGAAGGCACCTGGAATATGCAAATTAGCCTCCTGAAGCTTGAATCCCTGGTTTGGTGATGCTTTCGAAGCAGCTGGTCCCGGCTGTACCCAACGATCTTCTAGCTTAGGGAGACTTCGCTTCTCCCAGAAGGCACCTGGAATATGCAAATTAGCCTCCTGAAGCTTGAATCCCTGGTTTGGTGATGCTTTCGAAGCAGCTGGTCCCGGCTGTACCCAACGATCTTCTAGCTTAGGGAGACTTCGCTTCTCCCAGAAGGCACCTGGAATATGCAAATTAGCCTCCTGAAGCTTGAATCCCTGGTTTGGTGATGCTTTCGAAGCAGCTGGTCCCGGCTGTACCCAACGATCTTCTAGCTTAGGGAGACTTCGCTTCTCCCAGAAGGCACCTGGAATATGCAAATTAGCCTCCTGAAGCTTGAATCCCTGGTTTGGTGATGCTTTCGAAGCAGCTGGTCCCGGCTGTACCCAACGATCTTCTAGCTTAGGGAGACTTCGCTTCTCCCAGAAGGCACCTGGAATATGCAAATTAGCCTCCTGAAGCTTGAATCCCTGGTTTGGTGATGCTTTCGAAGCAGCTGGTCCCGGCTGTACCCAACGATCTTCTAGCTTAGGGAGACTTCGCTTCTCCCAGAAGGCACCTGGAATATGCAAATTAGCCTCCTGAAGCTTGAATCCCTGGTTTGGTGATGCTTTCGAAGCAGCTGGTCCCGGCTGTACCCAACGATCTTCTAGCTTAGGGAGACTTCGCTTCTCCCAGAAGGCACCTGGAATATGCAAATTAGCCTCCTGAAGCTTGAATCCCTGGTTTGGTGATGCTTTCGAAGCAGCTGGTCCCGGCTGTACCCAACGATCTTCTAGCTTAGGGAGACTTCGCTTCTCCCAGAAGGCACCTGGAATATGCAAATTAGCCTCCTGAAGCTTGAATCCCTGGTTTGGTGATGCTTTCGAAGCAGCTGGTCCCGGCTGTACCCAACGATCTTCTAGCTTAGGGAGACTTCGCTTCTCCCAGAAGGCACCTGGAATATGCAAATTAGCCTCCTGAAGCTTGAATCCCTGGTCACAGAGCCATATACCTCTGTGAACTATGGCTTATACCATGGCTGTCCCTTCCCCAATGTTTTCCCTTACACACTTTATAGCTCGACACCATCACCCCCATGCTAACCTCTCTCCATACTGTGTCCCCATTTCACACTGCCCCCTTTCCATATTCATACAGTACCTTTTTTACACTGTCCTCATCCTGCCCACCATGCTGTCCTCTCCAAACTGTACCATGTCATGATATGTACTTTTGCCCTGTCCTGTATTTGAATAATACGCCATTTGATGTATGTAACTGTTCTCTGGTTTCTATTAGCTGTAATTTATGTATTTTCTTGGCTGGGAGTTCACCTGTAACAATGTCTCCTTCCCCCAATACTTGCAGCCCTAAGCTCTAATGTAATTAAGCTTTGTCAACATCACTAGTGGAGGAATAGCTATTCTTCCTCACAGCAGGTGGCTAGTCATATGTACATACTAGATAGCCTAAGCGGAGCCCACCAGTCTAGAATCTTCTGGTGGACCCAACCATTGAATAGAAGGTGTGACCCCTACCCCCTTCATGGGCGGATCCCAGGAACTCAGACAATCCATTCTTATTTTTGAGATCAGATGTGAGTTGATCCTTGAAGGAGAAGGAGTGGGGATTCTTAGCTGAGGCAAGACCCCATGTCCATCTGTGACTGCCGAAGCGAACGGGGCGAGACTTGAGCTGAGGGCATATCTCGTCGTTCGTGAGATTGTTTTGGGATCCATTGGACTAATTGTGGACTATTGCTTTGTTAGCTGGCACAAGGATTATCGGGAGGTGCCCCCGAATCTGTTCCGTTGGACTAATTGTGGACTCTGTAGATCTACCTGCATGTGTTGTTCCAGCGTTCTTGATAATAAATCTGTGGAATCATCCCTCGGCCTGTTGTCCCTTCTTCCTCTGCCGTACACCCCGTCACAAACTGGTGGCAAGCAGTGGGATCAGAGCAGAAGGAATGGAGGACAACGGCCCATCAACATCGAGAGCCAGCACCACAGAGTACAAGAACTGGAGTTTGGGGAGCCTACAATCAAAGGCCCGGGAAGTAGGAGTCCGTTTTAAAGGACTCTCCAAGGAGCAGCTTATTGAGGCTTTGGAAGGAGTTCGCCTGCAAGATGACGCTGAGGAAGGATCCTCACAGCAAATGGAGGAAAGAAGGCAGCCGGAGGTAAATACCCAAAAAAGTCAGTGGGTTGTGTGGTACGAGGAGGAGTTGGCATTGCTGGGAGAAGAGGCCACCATAGACTATAAGATGGAGGCCATTCACAGAGCTCAGGAGAGGGAGAGGGAGGCCATTCACAGAGCCGAGGACAGAGCTCAGGAGATGGCATTGCTGGAGAGGCAGATCGCTTTGGAAGCAGCTAGAAGCTCCAGACAGACTCTAACCCCAGCACCCACCATGAGGGAACTCCCCAGAGTGTCCCGCAAAGACTTCAAGCCCTTTAATGAGGCTGCAGGCGACATTGAGGGCTTCTTCCAGGACTTTGAGCATCAGTGTCGATTAATGGAAGTCCCGGAAAGGGACCGAGTCCGACATCTGGTGGGGCTCTTAGAGGGTGGAGCTGCCGCAGCCTATAGAGCTATGGACCCTCAGGGGAACTGTGAGTATGCGGAGATTAAACGGACTATTCTAGAACATTATGCTGTTACCCCAGACACTTACAGGACTCAGTTCCGTACTTTAGCCTGTGATGAGGAAGTGTCTTTCAAGATGTATGCCCACAGACTCAAACAGATATGTCATCGCTGGCTGGAGGCAGATGAGGCCTTAACCTGGGAGACCTTCCTCCAGGTTATCCTAAAAGAGTAGTTTTACTTCAAGTGCCCTGCTGAGATCCGGGAATGGGTGCGTGAGAGGAGACCAGCCACTGTGGAGGAAGCTGCAGCTCTAGCTGATGAGGCTCTCACCATCAAGCCTCAGTGGAGGGTTCTGTTGGAGGATGGAGAGAGGCCTACCAGCTCCACAACACCGGTGGCCCCCTGTTCTTCTGTCCCCATTGTTCCCCGTTCCTCTAAGCCACCACCTCATGCTGATACCCGTGTAAATGTGCCTCCAGTTGCTTCTACTGCGTTTTCTGGAATACGACGAGGAGAGGAAGTAGCAGAGCGCAGGTGTTATGGTTGTGGGCATCCGGGGCATCTGCAGGCCTCATGCCCAGCCAGCCCATGGAGGAGTTGTCCTCAAAACCCTACAGCACCTTCAGGTGGGGGCTGGCCTCCAGGTTCCCTTACCCCTTGCCCAAGAGGACTCCTTGGATGGAGTGAGACCCAGCACAGATGCTATCGATGTGGACAGCCGGGGCATCTGCAAGCCTCCTGCCCAGCTGTTCAAATGAGGATTGATCCTGTACCCAGTCATATTATTAATTATGTACAGCCAAGTGCCATGGAGGACGACGTGTCACCACTACGTGAGGACTGGCCTTGTGCCTCACCCACCCATGTTGCACCACTAGGAATTTATGGTGTGCGACCTGCAGCTATGACGACTTCTGCTCATCGAGGTAAGCACTTGCAGGAGGTCGTGCTGGATGGACAGAGACTTATTGGATTTTGTGACTCAGGGGCTTTCCTCACACTGGCTGATCCCCGAGTGGTTCGGCCTGAGGCAATCCATCGAGGACCTGGGATTGTCATTGAACTGGCTGGTGGACAATGGAGGACTATTCCCACAGCCACTGTGGATCTGAACTTTGGTTTTGGGGTCAGGCGATGTGTGGTTGGGGTGATGGGTGGTCTGCCTGCAGATGTTCTCCTGGGCAATGATGTGGGAGAGCTACGATGCCAATTCGTGGCTGCATGAAGCCACATGTAAGTTACGCTCTGCCTGTGTGTACTTAACCAGCAACCTGTAGAGGTCCCTGGTACGTACACAAATTGGGAGGGGAAGGGATTTTCATGATATGTACTTTTGCCCTGTCCTGTATTTGAATAATACGCCATTTGATGTATGTAACTGTTCTCTGGTTTCTATTAGCTGTAATTTATGTATTTTCTTGGCTGGGAGTTCACCTGTAACAATGTCTCCTTCCCCCAATACTTGCAGCCCTAAGCTCTAATGTAATTAAGCTTTGTCAACATCACTAGTGGAGGAATAGCCATTCTTCCTCACAGCAAGTGGCTAGTCATGTACATACTAGATAGCCTAAGCGGAGCCCACCAGTCTAGAATCTTCTGGTGGACCCAACCATTGAATAGAAGGTGTGACCCCTACCCCCTTCATGGGCGGATCCCAGGAACTCAGACAATCCATTCTTATTTTTGAGATCAGATGTGAGTTGATCCTTGAAGGAGAAGGAGTGGGGATTCTTAGCTGAGGCAAGACCCCATGTCCATCTGTGACTGCGGAAGCGAACGGGGCAAGACTTGAGCTGAGGGCATAGCTCGTCGTTCGTGAGATTGTTTTGGGATCCATTGGACTAATTGTGGACTATTGCTTTGTTAGTTGGCACAAGGATTATCGGGAGGTGCCCCCGAATCTGTTCCGTTGGACTAATTGTGGACTCTGTAGGTCTACCTGCATGTGTTGTTCCAGCGTTCTTGATAATAAATCTGTGGAATCATCCCTCGGCCTGTTGTCCCTTCTTGCTCTGCCGTACACCCCGTCACATACCCCTCCTCAGACTGTCCTCCAACATAGTTAGATGGTCACCACAGCCACCTATACAGTATAATATCAACAACAGCCCCCAACATACACTATGATGTCTATCACATCTCCACTTGCAGTATGATGTCCACCATAGGCCCCTATACAGCCCCCAATATAACGTGCCCAACAGCAGCCAATACAGTATGATCACCATCTTATGTCCCCACAACCCCTCTTGTAATGTCTCTATAGTCAGCCCCTCTTGCAATGTCCTCACAGCCAGCCCCCTCTTGTAATGTCCCCATAGCTGACCCCTCATGTAATGTCCCCATAAGCCAGCCTCATCTTGTAATGTGCCTATAGTCAGCACCTTATGCCCTCATAGCCATCCCCTCTTATAATGCCCCCATAGCCGTCTCCTTATGTCCCAATAGCGAGCCCCTCTTGATATGTCCCCACAGGCCACACGTATAATAGTCATTAGGAAAATAATAGAATAAACATTTTAAAAAAGCTTATACTCACCTAATCCAGGCTCCCTTTCCACTGCATCGCAACGTCTGATGTTCTCTGCGTGCCCTGGAATTCCCTGCAGAGCAGAGATTACAGATCCTCTGCTCCTGTCCCTGGCGGCACAGATATCAATTGTATTTACGTCTTAGCGGAAAGGAGCGACGTCCGCAGCGCAGGCAGAGAGAGGGGTGAGTGGTGTCGGAGACTGACACTGCTGCCCTGTGTGACCGGGCACCGGCCATCACTGTGCTGAATGCCTGCAGCCAGAGGAAGGAGACAGGCGGCTGCACGCATTCAGTAATGTCAGGGGATTTTTTTTCAAAATGCGCCCCCCCTGGGGTAGACAGGAGGTGGAGCCCCAGGCAGATGCCTACCCTTCCTTTCCCTCGCCCCGGCCCTGATTGTGGGACATTTTTGCAGTGTATACATTGAAGTCAGTAAGAAAATAGATTGTTTTAAACTGCTCCAGTTCAGATCAAGTATTACCGTAATTACCATAATACTTAAATGAAGGTCCCACACAGATGTATTACCTGAAGCTGGCATTTCTCCTGAAATTGCATGACTGATTCCAAAAGTATTAAGAAAAATCTATTGATCTGATGGCAGGTTCCTTGCAAGATTCTGTTCTCCAGACCTGAAATCAACTAATCATTCCTTTGGGGGCTGACAGGAAATGTTTGTAAAGCAGCATGTCCTTTATGGCTGAATGACCATAGTGTACATGGCTACTTAATAACATGTCAATATACAAGTTTTCCTCAGAAGTGCATGAAAAAAACATGTCTTAGTTAATACGAATGCTGTCCCCAAAAACTCAACTAATTCAAATAAGTTAAAGATAAAATGATCTCTAAAGGGCCTAAAGTTAAAGGTGACACATTTTCATATTTTACATATTAAAATTTACATAAAGGATAATGGACAGATTCAAAAGTTGGGGGACCCTTGGAGATTTGTGTTCTCAGATAACCTTGGTGAAGGTTTCAGACCTTAATTAGCTTACTAGGGTTATGGCTTGTTCACTATAATTGATAGGAAAGGCCAGGTGGTGCAAATTTTCCAGCTTTATAAAAATCCAGCCTCCTCTAACCTTGTGCCAAAAAACAGCAGCCATGGGTTCTTCTAGCACAAGCTGAAGGTTTTACAATGGCCATCACAATCCCTGATCCGAACATCATTGAAAATCTGTGCATAGACCTCAAAATAGCAGTGCATGCAAGACGACCCAGGAATTTCACAGAAAAAGAATTTTCCAAGGAAGAATGGATGAAAATCCCTCAAACAAGAATTGAAAGACTCTTGTCTGACTACAAAAAGCTGTGATACTTTCAAAGGGGGTGCTATTGGGTATTAATCATGCAGGGTGCCCAAACTTTTGCATCAGACCATTTTCCTTTATTGTAACTTTTAAAATGTATAACATGAAAAAAAAAAAAAATAAATACGGTAAATAAAAAAAAAAAAATATATATATATATATATATATATATATAGGCCTAAAAAACAAAGGAAATGTGTCATCTTTAACTTTAGGCCTTTTAGAGATCACTTCATCTACAATTTGCGTAACTGTTCAGAATAAAGGTAATTTTGACCAGGAGTGCCCAACCTTTTACATGCCACTGTAGATAGAAATATGTCAGTGAGATAGAGCCTCAGCTCTTCCCTATTGTCCTGCTACGTAGTCAATCAGGGTAATGGTTTCGGGGTTGATGTCAGATGTGTAATGCCCGCTGACATCAAGCCCACGAGTTAGTAATGGAAAAGTGTCTATCAGACAGCCACATTACTAACCCCGTAGTCAAAAGAAAGAAACACACACAAAAAAAGTCTTTAGTTGTAAAAAGCACTCCCGGACAATTACCCTCTTTTACCAATTTATTACCATAATCATCATTAAGTCTTCTGATTTTCTATTTTAACATTTACTAAAAAAAGTCAACAGCAGTACAAAATGCTAAACTCTACCTAGCCAATATTTCATAAGGAGATTGTATAACCATTTCATAGTCCTCCTCCTGCATTTGATTGTTTTTCCACAATGCAATTTTTACATGCCACTGTAGATAGAAATATGTCAGTGAGATAGAGCCTCAGCTCTTCCCTATTGTCCTGCTACGTAGTCAATCAGGGTAATGGTTTTGGGGTTGATGTCAGATATGTAATGCCCGCTGACATCAAGCCCACGAGTTAGTAATGGAAAAGTGTCTATCAGACAGCCACATTACTAACCCCGTAGTCAAAAGAAAGAAACACACACAAAAAAAGTCTTTAGTTGTAAAAAGCACTCCCGGACAATTACCCTCTTTTACCAATTTATTACCATAATCATCATTAAGTCTTCTGATTTTCTATTTTAACATTTACTAAAAAAAGTCAACAGCAGTACAAAATGCTAAACTCTACCTAGCCAATATTTCATAAGGAGATTGTATAACCATTTCATAGTCCTCCTCCTGCATTTGATTGTTTTTCCACAATGCAATTTTTATTTTGCTAATTAGATGCATGGTCTTGCTTTTCAAAATGCGACTGCTGAGCCGATCTGCTAATCACCACCAATCCCGATCCTGCCACCTCCAGCATAAGTGGCAAACAGCTACTGCGGGGGAAATGTAATTTGTCAAGGTAACCACTCTGAAAAAAAAAACATCTAATGCAATGCAAGGCAGGCTCAAGACTATTGTACAGAACTAAACTAAAACGGGGAAAAAAGAATCAGGGTGCAGCATACCATATTTGGCCTTAGGAAGTTTAAAGAGGGGATAGAGACCATAAACCCGAATAATGAAATGGTGGGGGTGATGGTACTGAAGGTGGTGAAGAAAAAGATGTCATAACCTTTTAATTCATAAAAATAAGACATATCCTACTGTTAGGGTTGGCGGAACGTACCAAGTATATATGTATGCATATATGTATTAATGGGTGCGTTCGCAACCCGGGATCCACCGTGCAGGAGAGGAACCTGCTGCTGGCAAATGGCGGCGCTATATGGCGGTATAAGCGAACTCCACAGATTCGCTAGAAACAAGATGCTGTGCCCTGTTAACCTCACAGAGGTACACAGCTGCCAAACAGAGCAAAACTGTGGTCATGCAGTCAGAGAAACAGGCAAACAACTCCTCACCGGAGGTGCCGGTATTTTAGCGATTTATTTCAGCCAAGGCCCTGAATACACACATACAAACTCCTCACCAGAGGTGCCGGTATTCTAGGGGCTTATTTCAGCCAAACCCTAACCACATCCAGACATGACCACACTGGCGCTAAGACTTTGGTTTGATACTAGCGCATGGCCGTGCGGCCATACAAACCTTTTATAGCTGTAGCAGACAAGGACCTTACAAGTGGTCCAATAGCAGCTGCTACAGGGCCTGAGCGTGAGAGGTCCTCGCGTGGGCATGCTCAGTGTGTGCAAAGCAGGATTTAGTCCCAGAAAAGCCTGCACACCGCTGACCAGTGCTGGCTACAAAAGCAGGACCTGGAAAGGTAGCAGTAACCCTTTGCACAGTATCAGGCTGAGCGAAACGCTTGGACCGATGTCTCCGCTGAGCAGGCTCCACTGCGGCTGAAGCAGAATTGGAGACCGCAGCAGACATGGCTCGAGATTCCCCCTGTGCAGTGGTGGGAACTCGACTCCTAAAATCCTACCTTATCAATAACCTGGCACAGCACTCTGCATAGCACACTTTGTTCAATCACACCACCCACATACATACTCCACGGGGGCAGGGTATAAGTATAATTGGCTTTTTCTCCATAATGCTCAAAGAAACTAGTAGCTCTTGTTAAATAAACCTACAAAAGATGGCTAAGTTTATGGCACTAACCAAATATATATCAATTCAAAGCGAAGCAGGGAAGCATAAGCCAACGTAAAATACAGGTAACTTTATTCACAAATAATTCTAAAATAAAATAAGGTAAAAATGGAGACACCAATACAAAGAGACTGCCTACCAGATAAATATATCAGTTCCTAATAATCCAAAATTCTCAGAAAGGAACAAAAAAGCCTAAATCAAAAATAGGATACCTTGAAGCAGTATTAACCCCTTTACCCCCAAGGGTGGTTTGCACGTTAATGACCAGGCCAATTTTTACAATTCTGACCACTGTCCCTTTATGAGGTTATAACTCCGAAACGCTTCAACGGATCCTGGTGATTCTGACATTGTTTTCTCGTGACATATTGTACTTCATGATAGTGGTAAAATTTCTTTGATAGTACCTGCGTTTATTTGTGAAAAAAACGGAAATTTGGCGAAAATTTTGAAAATTTCGCAATTTTCAAACTTTGAATTTTTATGCAATTAAATCACAGAGATATGTCACACAAAATACTTAATAAGTAACATTTCCCACATGTCTCCTTTACATCAGCATAATTTTGGAACCAATTTTTTTTTTGTTAGGAAGTTATAAGGGTTAAAAGTTGACCAGCAATTTCTCATTTTTACAACACCATTTTTTTTTAGGGACCACGTCTCATTTGAAGTCATTTTGAGGGGTCTATATGATAGAAAATGCCCAAGTGTGACACCATTCTAAAAACTGCACCCCTCAAGGTGCTCAAAACCACATTCAAGAAGTTTATTAACCCTTCAGGTGTTTAATAGGAATTTTTGGAATGTTTAAATAAAAATGAACATTTAACTTTTTTACACAAAAAATTTACTTCAGCTCCAATTTGTTTTATTTTACCAAGGGTAACAGGAGAAATTGGACCCAAAAAGTTGTTGTCCAATTTGTCCTGAGTATGCTGATACCCCATATGTGGCAGTAAACCACTGTTTGGGCGCATGGGAGAGCTCGGAAGGGAAGGAGCGCTATTTGACTTTTCAATGCAAAATTGACAGGAATTGAGATGGGACGCCATGTTGCGTTTGGAGAGCCACTGATGTGCCTAAACATTGAAACCCCCCACAAGTGACACCATTTTGGAAAGTAGACCCCCTAAGGAACTTATCTGGATGTGTGGTGAGCACTTTGACCCACCAAGTGCTTCACAGAAGTTTATAATGCAGAACCGTAAAAATAAAAAATCATTTTTTTCACAAAAATTATATTTTTGCCCCCAATTTTTTATTTTTCCAAGGGTAAGAGAAGAAATTGGACCTCAAAAGTTGTTGTCCAATTTGTCCTGAGTACGCTGATACCCCATATGTGGCAGTAAACCACTGTTTGGGCGCATGGGAGAGCTCGGAAGGGAAGGAGCGCAGTTTGACTTTTCAATGCAAAATTGACAGAAATTGAGATGGGACGCCATGTTGCGTTTGGAGAGCCACTGATGTGCCTAAACATTGAAACCCCCCACAAGTGACACCATTTTGGAAAGTAGACCCCCTAAGGAACTTATCTAGAGGTGTGGTGAGCACTTTGACCCACCAAGTGCTTCACAGAAGTTTATAATGCAGAACCGTAAAAATAAAAAATCATATTTTTTCACAAAAATTATATTTTTGCCCCCAATTTTTTATTTTTCCAAGGGTAAGAGAAGAAATTGGACCTCAAAAGTTGTTGTCCAATTTGTCCCGAGTACGCTGATACCCCATATGTGGCAGTAAACCACTGTTTGGGCGCATGGGACAGCTCGGAAGGGAAGGAGCGCCGTTTGACTTTTCAATGCAAAATTGACAGGAATTGAGATGGGACGCCATGTTGCGTTTGGAGAGCCACTGATGTGCCGAAACAGTGGAAACCCCCCAATTATAACTGAAACCCTAATCTAAACACACCCCTAACCCTAATTCCAACGGTAACCCTAACCACACCTCTAACCCTGACACACCCCTAACCCTAATCCCAACCCTATTCCCAACTGTAAATGTAATCTAAACCCTAACCCTAACTTTAGCCCCAACCCTAACTGTAGCCCCAACCCTAACCCTAACCCTAACCCTAGCCCTAACCCTAGCCCTAACCCTAACCCTAACCCTAGCCCTAACCCTAACCCTAGCCCTAACCCTAGCCCTAACCCTAACCCTAGCCCTAACCCTAGCCCTAACCCTAACCCTAGCCCTAACCCTAGCCCTAACCCTAGCCCTAACCCTAACCCTAACCCTAGCCCTAACCCTAGCCCTAACCCTAGCCCTAACCCTAGCCCTAACCCTAACCCTAGCCCTAACCCTAGCCCTAACCCTAGCCCTAGCCCTAACCCTAGCCCTAACCCTAGCCCTAACCCTAACCCTAATCCTAGCCCTAACCCTAGCCCTAATGGGAAAATGGAAATAAATACATTTTTTTTTATTTTTCCCTAACTAAGGGGGTGATGAAGGGGGGTTTGATTTACTTTTATAGCGAGTTTTTTAGCGGATTTTTATGATTGGCAGCCGTTACACACTGAAAGACCCTTTTTATTGCAAAAAATATTTTTTGCAATACCACATTTTGAGAGCTATAATTTTTCCATATTTTGGTCCACAGAGTCATGTGAGGTCTTGTTTTTTGCGGGACGAGTTGACGTTTTTATTGAAAACATTTTTGGGCACGTGACATTTTTTTATCGCTTTTTATTCCGATTTTTGTGAGGAAGAATGACCAAAAGCCAGCTATTCATGAATTTCTATTGGGGGAGGCGTTTATACCGTTCCGCGTTTGGTAAAATTGATAAATCAGTTTTATTCTTCGGGTCAGTATGATTACAGCGATACCTCATTTATATCATTTTTTTATGGTTTGGTGCTTTTATACGATAAAAACTATTTTACAGAAAAAATAATTATTTTTGCATCGCTTTATTCTCAGGACTATAACTTTTTTATTTTTTTGCTGATGATGCTGTATGGCGGCTCTTTTTTTGCGGGACAATATGACGCTTTCAGCGGTACCATGGTTATTTATATCTGTCCTTTTGATCGCGTGTTATTCCACTTTTTGTTCGGCGGTATGATAATAAAGCGTTGTTTTTTGCCTCGTTTTTTTTTTTTTTTCTTACGGTGTTTACTGAAGGGGTTAACTAGTGGGACAGTTTTATAGGTCGGGTCGTTACGGACGCGGCGATACTAAATATGTGTACTTTTATTGGTTTTTTTTTTATTTAGATGAAGAAATGTATTTATGGGAATAATATTTTTTTTTTTTTTTCATTATTTTGGAATATTTTTTTATTTTTTTTACACATTTTGAAAATTTTTTTTTAACTTTTTTACTTTGTCCCAGGGGGGGACATCACAGATCAGTGATCTGACAGTTTGCACAGCACTCTGTCAGATCACTGATCTGATAGGAGTGCAGGCTGCTTCACAGTGCCTGCTCTGAGCAGGCTCTGTGAAGCCACCTCCCTCCCTGCAGGACCCGGATCCGCGGCCATCTTGAATCCGGGGCTCGAGCAGGGAGGGAGGTGAGGAGACCCTTGCAGCAACGCGATCACATCGCGTTGCTGCGGGGGGCTCAGGGAAGCCCGCAGGGAGCCCCCTCCCTGCGCGATGCTTCCCTGCACCGCCGGCACATCGCGATCATCTTTGATCGCGGTGTGCCAGGGGTTAATGTGCCGGGGGCGGTCCGTGACCGCTCCTGGCACATAGTGCCGGATGTCAGCTGCGATAAGCAGCTGACACCCGGCCGCGATCGGCCGCGCTCCCCCCGTGAGCGCGGCCGATCGGCTATGACGTACTATCCCGTCCAGGGTCAGATAAGCCCAGGGCACCTCGACGGGATAGTACGTCTAAGGTCACAGAGGGGTTAAGAAAGGAGAGAATTTGAATATTCTAGGTGCGAATTGAATCCTACATAATCAAGTACAGTTAGTAAGGAATAACACTCCTAAAGGCCAAGAAACATACAGTGAATCTGATATCAGGTGTTTTAAAGATAAATTAGCCAACAATTTAATCAGGGTTAATCCTAGTTCTGCCCTATAGAGACTACTAAACATACATACATGGTTATTTATATCATTACATATGCTATATAAATTGCATAGTGCTTTAAATAAATGTGTCTAAACAGACTACAACAGCTGAAAAAGCAGTCATAAAGTGCACATATATAAATCCATGGACAAATATCCAATATAGATATAGCAGCTTAAAGCATCAGAATAGCAGCAAGGTAAATACAGTGCATTAGCAGCAGAAGTAAATAAGGTGCATAGGCTGAAAGAAAGGATTGCATAACCTGGTAGTGCAGTGCAGATCCCCGATGCGCGTTTCGCATGCTCCTTCTTCCTGGGGGGTTCCTCTTTATGTAAGGTAAAAAATTTTTCCTTATTTTCAAATTATTTGTGAATAAAGTTTCTTCTATTTTACATTCGCTTATGCTTCCTTGTTTTGCTTTAGATTAGTAGCTCTTGTTAGTTTATAAGGGGTCAGACACTGACTTCTTGATTGAAATGAGCACAATTGATGCTGATAAAACTAAAATCAACATAATGCAAACAATTCTGATGATGTAGAGAATTAGTAAGAGCCAGGCCATGTGTCACAAGCACTCATTATTTTTCATGGTACAGACAGATATCTTATTGACCATCAAAAGTGACGAGACAAATGTCCTGCTATGGTTCATAAAGTTGCTCTTTAATTATCTTGGCCAATTCTCATTCTAATTAAAGTGACTCAAACTACAGCAAAAATAACTTTTTTTTCTATGCTCCTTAACCTTGGCCATAGTTCCGTTTTCATTGTCTAGACTTCTTTACACCCTCCTTGTACATTTTTCCCTTATCAAACTTTGTGGTTATCAAACAGTTCATAAAGATAAATGCAGGGGGATGGGTCTTGTCTGTGCAAATGCAAAGAGCATGAGAAAATAATCATACCGGTAGAAGAAAAGTAACTGAAGGAAGTAAAACACCATCCTTTAACCAATCGGAGTAAGAAAATTAATAAAACATTTTGCATAATTCATAGGAAGTGCATTGTCAAATAATATACTATTAGAAAGGTTCTTAAAACATTATGAAAGGAGTGTTATGTGGCTGACGGGCATTCACATGATTGCTATAGGCAATCATGTAAAGGGAGTATATCAGATCCTGGACTTTGAACAGTAAGGTTTCTCGTGAAGAAAGATGATGCCTTCAGGGAGAGGCTGCTCTGGGAACCCACGAAGACCGGAGGATAATTTGTTAATTAGTAGCTTGGGAGGATATGTAAATAAATTCTCTTTAAATACAGGTTTACCCTCCCCATATGCAAAATCCTTTTTTTATGAAAGACAGTACTGATTAAGATAATGAAGGTTTCATTAATTACTTCTGACAGCCTCATTAATCCAGCGCATTCAGTTTATAACACTGCTGCAGAATCTGGATGGCGTAAAATGGAAATGACTGCATCCCGAGTCAGAGGCAAACACATGGCATTCCTTTTATTTCTGGAATCAGGATAATATAAATCTGCTAAACCTCAAGCACAGCACAATCTTGTTAATGTAATAGAGATGAGTGGGTGGTAAGTAAATATTTTAAGTGTCTGTTCTAATGAATATACAATTATTTTTTCTCTATAGATCTCGTTGACCTGAAACAGAAGTCAATGCTGCGCAATCTCTGTACAAACGACAAACAGTTACTGTATATGGTGCCTGTGCAAAAATAAAAGGGAGGTACAGCATATTCCCACTATCTTATTAGGGATTGTTGAAATCCATAATGCGCTATTCAGGTTGTGAAAGTATACAGAATATTCTTCCAAGTAAGGCTATGGCATTTTAGAGAAATATTTGTATGAAATTTCTGTTGTTCCAAAAGTTTTGTACACTCTGGTTTGCTCTAGTTGTGCTCCAAGGAATGTTAATAAGTTTGATATTGACTAATAATTTTCAAGATGTGGCACTACAGAGACAACTTTCTTTCTTTGAATGAGCTAATTACATACCTTTTATCCAGGAATAATTTCTTGGTGTATAAGGCCATGTTTACATGTTCAGTATTTAGTCAGTGTTTTACATCAGCACTTGTAAGCCATAATCAGGAGTGGGTGAAAAATACAGAAGTGGTGACGGTTTTCTATTATAACTTTTCTCTGATTGTTCCACTCTTGATTTTGGCTTACAAACACTGATGTAAAATACTGACGAAATAAGCAACGTGTGCACATGGCCTAAGGGTATGCACACACGACGTCTTTTTCAACACATTTTACCGCAGAATCAGAAAACGCTAAAAAGTTTGAACGTACGCATTTCTATGTACAAATGACTTTCTGTTCATATATTTAGGCTTTTGAATGTATTTTAACCACTTCAGGTTTCTAAAAACATCATGCGGTTTAATGAAATGATATATCCATTCTTCTGGCATTTTCCACTGACAAGATGCTCATTAATTCACAGGACATCACAAAAACCATGGGAAAACCTTCCAAAATCCACTAGCATCCCAAACCATAGGAAAAACACTCAGGAAACAGACAATAAAATAAAACAAAAGAAGCTTCAGGAATTACCAGAGTTTCCTGAAGCGTCTTCTGCTTGAAAAACTCTGCAGAGTTCACCTGAGTATAAAACACGTTGGGTGCACAAAGCCTGGGACTCCCTCAACCTTCAAGCGGTTTCATCAAGAAAGAACAGAACCCCCCCCAGACCTAAGTTACCTTGAGTAAAATACGTCTATTTATAATGTGCTCTATTCATAAGTAAACCTAAATTGAAGATAGATAGATAGTTTTAAATCCTCCTGATTATTGGGGCGCTCCTGTTTGACTGACAGTTCAGGCCAGCAGCAACATATTGCTGCTGTCCCAAATATTGAGGCAGCTTGCATCTACAGGATCAAAAATGCAATGAGACTAAGGCTGGACAGGATAATTTGCTAACAGCCTGCTCTAGCATTCCTGACCTGCGTCAGTGCAGTGCTTACAAGCTCAGTACATGTGACGCTGAGTCACTTCTCACGGATAAGCCGTGAGTCGAGATAGATGAGGAGTCCGAGGTCAATAGCCAGGAGGGTACATCATAAATAAGAAGAGACAGTCATAGTCAGGTAATGGTCCAAGGTCAAAATACCAGAAGGAAAAGCGGATCAGAGCAAAGTTTTTAAACAGACGGAGGGTCAGACTGAGGTCCAAGGTCAAGCAGTGATACATCAACAATCAAAATACAAGGCCCAGAGTAAACCAACCACACTTAGCTGAAGCTATGGCTAACAGCTATCTGGGACTGCAAGCTCAGTTAAATAGAGGGAACAGGAGCACCTGATGAGAGCTCAGCACCTCCCAGTCTCACATTGGATGACCGAGCTGCTAATAGAAACACAGACAACTCAGCACGCCCTGCGCCAGACTGGACAACTAAGCTCTCAATCACTGCACAGAGAGCTCAGCACTGAGGGGTGAAATCATTACAGTACCAAAGAGCTTAGAAGTAGGGTAGTTTGGTTCGTCGTGCTTGACCAATTCGACCAGAACTGTCCCGGGACTGGACTTAAACCTGAACCTGAATTTCATAGAAATCAATGGGGACCCGAACTTTGGAACTGGAAAATCTCTCTCTCTCTGTCTCTCTCCCTTCTGAACGGTAAAACATCCAGAGCAGTACGTATGCGGAATTTAGCACCGGACACTAGGTGTTCAGTATGAATTCCTAACTTTACAAATCAGATTAGCTCATTTCTACTTGTAAGCACCACTAATAGACAGCTACAGTGGTCACCCTGACAATGAGAAGTAAACAATAAAATAAAAAAGGAAGGATATCTGATGAAAGTGACCTTATTTTAATAATTAAAAATGACAAACCTAGTTTTCACAAGCACTTTGCAATATTACCCATCTAAGATCTTTGCAATAACCCTTTAATAATCCGTAAAAATGTAAAAGCTCTTGGATTTACCAATAATGTAGTGATACTTGTTCATACGTGTCTGTAAATTTTTAATTACAAGTCATGATACAGGAAAAAATGTTTATTAACATTTTTTTCCTGTAAAAATGCAATTTCTTGCCATTTTGGAATATTTTATTGTCACTCGTCAAAGTGGAATAAATGTGTGACACCATTGTTCTCAGCAGCGAACTTGGAGTCAGAGATACTTCCAGGGGTTTTCCCCATGCTGTTCTACTTCCACTTTTCCCAACCATTTGAACATTTTCACTGTCCCCCAGACCTCTTTTAGGGTCTGCCGGAAAAAAGCTTGGCTTTACCATTGACTCCCATTATACTCATTACTCGAAACAAGCATGCGAGTATTAGGAATTGCTCGGTACAAGTAACAAGCATCCGAGCATTTTAGTGCTTGCTCATCTCCAATAATGACCCAAAACATACTGTGAACGCAAGAGTTTTTTAAGGCAAAGAAGTGGAATATTCTTCAGTGGCCAAGTCAATCACCAGATCTCAACCCCATCAAGCAGCATTTCACATGCTTAACCCCTTAGTGACGGAGCCAAATTTTTGAAATCTGACCAGTGTCACTTTATGTGGTAATAACTCTGCAACACTTCAGCAAATCCCAGTGATTTTGAGATTGTTTTTTCGTGACACATTACACTTTATGGTAATGGTAAATTTAGGTTAATATGTTTTGTGTTTATTTATAAAAAAAATCAAAAATTTGAGAAAAATGTAAAAACAATTAGCAATTTTCAAACTTTGAATGATTATCCATTTAATCCAGATGGCCATACCACAGCAAACCATTAATAAGTAACATTTCCCACATGTCGGCTTTACATCAGCACCATTTGTAAAATGTTATTTTATTTTGTTAGCATTTTAGGAGGATTAAAAATGTAGCAACTTTTCATTTTTTCAAGGAAATTTATAACATTTATTTTTTTAGAGACTTATCTATGTTTGAAGTGACTTTAGGGGTCTCGTATATTGGGAAACCCCCAAACGTGATACCATTTTAAAAACAGCACCCCCTGACATATTGAAAACTGCAGTCAGGTAGTTTATTAACTCTTCAGGTGCTTTACAGGAATTAATGCAAAGTGGCATGATAGGAATGAAAATGTGTATTTTTACCACCTAAATGCCTCTAACTTCTGAACAGGTTACTACAGCAATCAGACTCTAAGGCCGCTGTTTGGTCATGAATTGTGATGGCAAACATCAGGACCACAAAATCAAGATCTGAGGGCACCAATTTGGTTAAATAGGAAGCCCCCACACTCTGTTAACCATTTATAATGATGTAGTCACTATTTGACAGCAGCATCTAAGGGGTTAAACAGTTGGACGGTGCAAACACTGATCGTTGCTGATGCAGCAAGTTGTCAGCTATAGTGGACAGCCGACAGCTGCTGGATTGTCACCTGTATGGGGAGGGTGGTCTCTTATATCTCAAGTCAGTTAAAAGACGTATTGGCTGTCATTAAGGGGCAAAACCTAGGGTAGAAAGACCAACAAACAAGCAACCACTGAAGTCAGCTGCAGTAAAGGCCTGGCAAAGCATCACAGAGGAGGAACCAAGCGTTTGGTGAAAGTATTAAAAATGAACATTTCATTTATAGCAAAGGTAATTTGTCCAATTACGTTTGAGACCCTTAAATGTGGAGGCTTTGTAGAAAAATAGTTGCTATTTCTAAATGTTTCACAGGATTATTTTGTTCAACACCTTTATTTAAACCTGAAAGTCTCCACTTCAATTACATCTCAGTTGTTCCAACTTAAATAAAAAATAATGGCCTGCCGAGGCGACATCACGAAGATTTGGTCACTGTCCTATTTCTGGACCTACTGTAACAGTATGTAGTAATATTTATCCAATCACTGAGTATTAAATATCCAACAACAGCATATTTCATCTAAAAATGACAGAGTACAAAACAAAACTGAAAGGGCCAAGGTTTTAATTATATAACTTGTCTTTTTAGGGCTCCATTCCTGCATGTACTTACTTTGGCCAGCCTTGCTTTTAGTATATTGCTCAGTATTTTACATAACTTTTTGTAGACCAATTACAATTAAGGGAAAAAAATAACACTGAAATGCTCACACCACTTCTGTGATTTGGATCCCCTCCTGATTGCAACTAATAAATACTGACAAAATTAGGGCAGTGTGAATATGCCCCGAGCCTAACAGGCCTTAGGAAACCTATTAGAGAACAGGATGCTTGCTGCATCTTCATGGTGGACCAAGCTGAATTTTGGCACAGAGCAAAAGATCATTTCACCCGATGAACAAATGTTTTGCTCGTTATCGTGTGATCAACAGCCTGTTTACAAGGCAAGATAGTGGTGAAATGAGAATTTGCAGTGTAAATGCAGCTTAATGCCAACATACACAGAAGTGGCACTATGCTACGAAGAGTGCCAAAGTTCCTTTGTTCTAGAGATCAGTAGGGCTCCTCAGGATTTCAGTTCCCAGACCCCACAAAGTTTTCTCTGTGATTTTCACTAGATAGAATATTGTACATAGAGTGCAGATCTACTTTACAGACTTGTTGAGACAAGCGTTTCTCATGCCTTTTTCCTGCTTTATAAATGCAGTCTGGGGAACATTGTACAGATACTTAGATCAAATATCCTAATGACGTCATTTTTTTCTACTGCTCAAATGAATAAAATGGCAGGCCGAGATATAGGGTTTTTAATCCTGCATGCCATCTGAGCAAAGGCCCCTATACACATACACAGATTAAAGTTGATGTAAATGAACAATTTTAAATAAAGCTATTTTTTAATGGGGTAAAAATCTAAGAATGAACAATCATGTTAGCCAACCAATCACACACGGTCATTGTTTCGAAGGAAGTCTGCTGAAATATCTTTAATTTAAAGGAGTGTTCGTCTATGAATACGGTCAACTCTCATTGTAAGAATATTTCCTGAAAGATCTCTTGATCCACTGTCACTGAATGTGTATGGCCAGGTTGAATTACTATAATAGGCTAAATGTTTGCCTGTATCCATTAATGTAACTTGAAGTTCCTGGGCCCCAATACAAAATCTTCATTAAGGACTTCAAGTATCACGGGTCTTCTCATATGGGCTAAAGGACCTTTTGGCCCTCCATGAGCTCCAGCGCCCTAGTGGACTGTAACTTCTACACCCAATGTAGTTGCTTCTCTGACTGTGCGGGCATAACGGTGCAGACAGACGGCCATATAGATCGGATGAGACCGGACCGCAATGCTCAGACTGGTCACGGCTCACCCGACCCAAGCGTGAAAGCTGAAAAGAAATACAAGAAGCAGTCACACTTGGGTTGGGAGAGCCACCGGCCAGTCCGTGCATTTCAGTTTGATCTTGGTCCAATTTAGCGCCCTTATTCTCATTCATTCAACGGTCGTTCATTAAATAATCATTCAATCAGCAAAATAATTTACCATGCAGGAGAACTTTAAGAACCTTTCTTTGCACAGATAAATATTAGCTCAAAGTACTACTCTTTTTTGGTGATCAAATGTCAATCAATAATCTGGTTGTTTACTGTTAATAGCACTTTTATGCTGACATAACAATTAATGCTTATTGGCAATATGTCATCCCTGTAAGAAGTCAGCTTCTTGTCATTTGTAACCCAGTTGGCGTGAGAGGAGAAAAGACAAGCGAGTTCATGAATGATCACATGATCACTTGTTAAGCCAAAAGTATGAAACATTTATCACAATGAGCCCTGTAACGTATCAGCACATACCAGACCCCACTAATGAAGCAGCTATATGAATGCTTATCACATACAGTTTTTTGGCTGTTTAATATCTTGAAATCTATATATATAATCGTTTAAGGGGCACTTCCGTCTGTCTGTCTGTCACGGAAATCCTGCGTCGCTGATTGACACAGGGCATAGTCTGGCCGCAAATTCGCCCCTTCCTAATCTGTCGGTGCCCCCTCTAGTCAGCACTCACACAGGGTTAATGGCTGCATTACACCGCATTATGCCGCGCTGTAACGCAGTCTGTTAACGCTGCTATTAACCTTGTGTGACCAACTCTTTACTATTGATGCTGCCTATGCAGCATCAATAGTAAAAAGATCTAATGTTAAAAATAATAAAAACTCATTATATACTCACCGTCCGGCGCCTTTCCTGCTCCTCGCGACGCTCCGGGCCATGCATTGCGGTCTCGCGAGATGATGATGTAGCGGTCTCGCGAGACTGCTAAGTCATCTGGGTAATTTTGCAATGCATCGCTGGGAACGGAAGCTGGCAGCGGCATTGCGCGCATAGGGACAGCTTCGCTGGACGCCGGAGGATGAGTATATAACTATTTTTTATTTTCATTCTTTTTTTAACAGGTATATGGTGCCCACAGTGCTATATAGTACTTGGGCTGTGTTATACACTGTGAGGCTGCTATATACTACGTGGCAGTGTTATATACTATGTGAGCAGTATTATATGCTACGTGGGCAGTGTTATATACTACGTGGGCAGTGTTATATACTACGTGGGCAGTGTTATATACTACATGCGCAGTGTTATATACTGCGTGGGCTGTGTTATATACTATATTATAGAGAACAGGCGCCCAACCATAATAAGCATAATAATAGGGAGGTGCAACAAGGGCCGGTAGTAAACAATAATGGAAAGGAATAAAGAAAAAAGCACTACCGTAGAGCCCGCACACTACACCACACAGTAATAAGAAAAATACAAACTTTATTTGGTGCATAAACAAAATTTAAAACATAATTAAAATACATAGGCACCCTTTCCAAAGAACCCCCTTAACAAATAAACTCTAAATAGGGCAAAGTGCTAGTGGAAGTGCATAGTTTCAGCAATCAATATATAAGTACATATACATGTATATGGTAACCTCCAATTGCACTAAAGACCAGAGAAATATGTAAAAGATAAATGTATAAAAAAAAGGGGGGTAAAATTCCCTATACACCACTGGGTGGTAGCACAAACGGTACAGACCTGCAGTCAAAGATATAACAAAAAGGTCACCTCCAAACTCAGCATGCATATAATAACGTCCCAAACATACCCTAAAGCATATAAGTGGTCAAAAAGCCACAACCTGTGTGGAATGACAGACACAGGACAGGGTATATGGGGTAAAAATGATGCGCTGAGACATCCACCACAAATGGGTCGGATAAGACAATATAAAGGTGCCAAGACTGACAGGCCAAAGTGCAATGAAAGTCAACCAGGGGGGGAAAGAAAGAAAAAGGTAGATGGTATACCAGGAAGGGTGCCGCTAGACCGACCCCACGCATATCGCCGTAACTCATACGGCTTCGTCAGGGGAAGCATTTTTTTTTATACGTTTATCTTTTACATATTTCTCTGGTCTTTGGTGCAATTGGAGGTTACCATATACATGTATATGTACTTTTATATTGATTGCTGATACTATGCACTTCCACTAGCACTTTGCCCTATTAAGAGTTTATATGTTAAGGGGGTTCTTTGGAAAGGGTGCCTATGTATTTTAATTATGTTTTAAATTTTGTTTATGCACCAAATAAAGTTTGTATTTTTCTTATTACTGTGTGGTGTAGTGTGCGGGCTCTACGGTAGTGCTTTTTTCTTTATTCCTTTCGGCTGTGTTATATACTACGTGGCAGTGTTATATTCTATGTGGGCAGTGTTATATACTACGTGGGCAGTGATATATACTACGTGCGCAGTGTTATACTACGTAGGCTGTGTTATATACTACGTGGGCAGTGTTATATACTACGCGGGCAGTGTTATATACTACGTGCGCATTGTTATATACTGCATGGGCTGTGTTATATACTACGTGGGCTGTGTTATATACTACGTGGCTGTGTTATACACTACGTGACTCCTATACACTACATGGCTGTGCTATATACTACGTGGCTGTCTGTGTTACGTTGCCTCTGCTATTTGCTATGTGGCTGCTATATATATACATACATACATACATTATTCTAGAATACCCGATGTGTTAGAATCGGGTCACCATTTAGTATTTAATATTTCACTATAGTATAAAAAATACAGAGATGTAAAATGAATCACATCACACATAGTAAAACAGGATGAGTGCTACAATGCATTAATATACTGTACATATATAATGTGTAAATATATTGTACATAAATAATTTATATGTATATACTGTGTAGACATATATTTATTGTACATGTGCATAATATACAGTACATACAAATATATATATACATAATATGCAAAAATTTTAGGCAGGTGTAGAAGAAATCTAAAACAAATCAATATTTAGTGTCATCACCCTTTGCCTTCAAAGCAACATCAATTCTTCTAGGAATGTTTGCATACAGTTTTTGAGGAACCGTGTAAGGAGAATTTTCCAAATATCTTGGAGAAGAAACCACATGTCGTCTGTGGATGTAATGCATGTAGACTTGCACTGTCTCTTCTTGTAATCCCAGACAGACTTGATGATGTTGAGATCAGGACCCCTGAGAATATAGTTCCTGATGACACTGGCTGTATGTTTGAGTTTTGTCTCCTGCTGCACAATAAATTTGAAGCCAGTACGGACGCTTCACTGATGGTCTTGCGTGATGGATAAGCGTCTGCATGTATTTCTCAGTACGGAGGACATGAAATGCAGCCCAACCGTGCAAGGAACCTTCAACGTGCTTCACTGTCGCCTGCAGACACTTAATATTGCACCACTCTCCAGCAATTTGGTGAAAATACTGTCTTGTGTCACAACCAAATATATCAAATTGTGATTCAGTCCAGAGTTCCTGCTGCCATTTTTCACCACCCCAGTTCCTATGTTTTCATACATATTTGGCAACCCAGAAGTTCAGGTACCACAGTGGTGCTGCCTTCCTCTCGGGGAGGGTAATGTCATGCCTGCAGACAGGAGGAATCCCTTTGGCAGGTAATCTCACATACAACACTTTCTGACTCCAGGCCAGAAGGGGGAGCTCAAAACTGGGTTTTAGGGGAACTTCCCTGATATACATCCTGGTCTGGAGGAGGAGAGAGTTAGTCTGGTGCAGACAAGAGACAGGGAAAGAGCAGAGGAGTGATCAGGGGCTAGAGGAGGGCTGTGACTGGGCCCCTCTAAGCAGAGCGCAGAGACCGGGCACCGGGAGCCCGAGGTTATGGGCAACTGCAAGTCCCACAGCAGAACCGGAGGGCAGAGAGCTGAAAGTAACCTGACCCATTAAAACCAGAGGTACAGCAGCACAGAGACCCCAGAGAAACGGCTCAAGCTGCCCACCATGCAGGTACTGTCCCAGGACAGGAGAGAACGAGGACCTTGTTAGGACACTACAGGCAGCAAGGGACTAATAGTCAGGGCAAAGTGGAAGGCTCACATCCTGACCTGCCAAAGGGGTTTCCACCTGTCTTCAGGCTGCCTGGACTCCATCTACACCTGTTGCCGGTATCCTGGACTGTGGCCTGCTACCATCAGTAAACCAGGTAAAGACTACAACCCTGTGTCTTCCGTTTATTTACCGGCAACCCACCATCCTTGCCCACTACACTGGGAGCCCTGGGAACCTCGCTTCAGCTGTGGGAAGCGTCACCATCTATGCTGCAGTAACATCACCCCAGAGGACCCCTTTAAGCAGCATTGGTCCCCTCTGACCGAGCACCACAAGTGGCATCACGAATATAGACTTTATTACAATTCCCCTTAAAAGACCTTTCCCTTTACTTGAGTGCCCAGGGCCACGGACTGGGTCGCAGCCACCGTGACCACCCCTTTGATTGCAACCGAACCCGGTGCCGAGTATCCCTATTGCCATGGTGGGCGATTCACATACTCTTTTAAACATTGGAAAATGCAACACCTAGAAGAAAATGACATGAAGTTATGTAAATTACAGGAAGGCTAGACATGTAAATGAGTGCAAATGATGAAAAAATGGAAAACAAAATGTTAAATCATGTCAATTTACAAAGCGTAATGCGCAGAAATCCACACTCTTACGCACCTTGGCATGCAGTCAATGAGACGATGAACGGCTGTTGTCTGAGGAATGTTCTGCCGTGCTGAATGCATGTTTTGGCCACACAGGCTGCTCACAGTAGCACTACCAACATTTAGACTGGTGTTGTATTGAAAAAACAACTTCTGGGACACTATGGAGAAATAGCTGCACTACTGGTCCCACAACCAATTCAATGTAACACTACGTTGCTACTGTACCTCTAATAAAGACTAGAAGGGTCCAGCTGCCATACATTATGCAACCCCGCACCATAATCCCGGGAGTGGCACCAGTGTTCCCTTGAGAAGGCTGCTTCATTGTGTTGCCCATGTGGTCTCCAGACCAATCTCAAGCTATTATTGCTTCCAAGACAAAGGAAGGACTCATCAGAGAGTCCTCCATTTCAGCCTTCTTTGCCATCTTGCCTCGTACCATGATAGCCTTGGAGAGCAGTGGAGTGAGATCAATGGACCACCTGTAGCTGGACGTCTGACTCTTAGCCGTTGTCGACTTCTGATGCTTTGTGTAGACACTGTTTGATACCTTAAGCTCGGTATAAGTAAATTTGAAAAGAAAGTCAGCTCACCTAAATTTCCAAATCATGCAGGTCAGACACATGTACAGTATGCACAGGACACATGCAGCACAGCAAGATGAGCGTAGGAAGAGATAAGATCCAGCAGTAGGACTCATGCCTTGGAAACATGAATCTTTTTTATTGTAGATCAGTAAAAGAATTTGGAATAAATAATATTCAAGAGGTAAAAGTTGAAAACGCATTTCAGAGCTATGTCCTTAACCATTGCATTAAGCTTGGTCCAGTTTCACTTGCATTAGAGAGTGTGGAATCAGTGCTATGGCCATTTCTCCAAAGTGTCCTAGGATCTGTTTTTCAACACAACAGTGCCAGGCCATAAGTTGCTTTTGCTACTGTGAACAACCTGCAAGGACTAAACGTGCTACAATGAAGGCAGCACCTCCAAACTTGTCTCCTATCGAGCACCTCCAGGATGTCATTGGTTAGCAGTTGCAAAGGGAGCTGCCAGAAGCAGATCTTGATGATTTGCATGCATTGAACATGGCAGACCATTCCAAAGACTACCATTAAAGCCTCATTAATAGTATGACACTGTGTGTAAGTGCCTGTATTTTAAGATTGAATATGTTGACATGTTTCGAAAATGTTGTTTTTATTTTTTCATCATTTGTATATTATCAATATGTCTATTGATTCTGTGATTTCCATAACTCCATTTTTCCTTCTTGGGATTGCAATTTCAATGGCAAGGATTATATCTGAATTGCTTGGCCTTGTCTCCATGTCGATGGTATGAATTTTGGGTTCCAGTTCTTCCAGGTAGACTACTTCTGGCCACAGCTTTCGGAACTGGAGGCGAGTACAGCTCACTCTTAGGCTATGTGCACACGATGCGGATTTGCTGCGGATCCACAGCGGATTTTTCCGCCCAGAAACGCTGCAGATCCGCACTGTGATGTACAGTACAATGTAAATCAATGGGATAAAAAAATAGCTGTGCAGATGGTGCGGAAAAATCAGCGCGGAATTGCTGCGGATTTCAAAGAAGTGCATGTCACTTCTTTTGTGCGGATCTGCAGCGTTTCTGCACCCCTCCATGTTAAAAATCCGCAGTGGCAAAAACCGCAGAAAATGCGCACAAAATCTGCATCAATTCCGCATAAAAACCACAGGAGATGCGGATTTTGTGCAGAAAATTCTGCACCACTTTTCCTACGTGTGCACATAGCCATACTATTTGTTGCCAGATCTGAGCTGATGGCACTGCTGGACATCTTCCATTTTCACAGGGAAGCAATCATGATGTGTTTTTCATGTGCTGCACCAAGTTTCCTTGGCATTTTTTCAGGTCCTGCCTAAAACTTACAGAGCACTATATATGGTATAGTAATGTATGCATGTAAATGGAATATTGTATTATGAAACACAACAATCTATAAGTGAAAGAGTTTAAATTGACTTGATGTAGACATATTTTATAATACAAAATGGATCAAAATTCCACTGAGTCACAGTAACCATGCCTTATCCACATGAATGGGCAATAGCTGACATCTGGGATGCCGGCATCAGACTAGTTGAATTTCAGATCCTGCATTACTATTATTTTCACCAATATATAAGATAAAAAAGATTTTATTGGCACCTAAACCCTGGTTTCTCAGGAATCCTACATGCTTCTCTGCAATTTGATAAAACATCTAATATATAAAGCTGAATGTGTGTGTATGTGTGTGTGTGTATGTATGTCCGGGATTGGCATCTGCACCGTCACAGCTACAGCCACAAAATTTTGCACAGTCACACGTCTGGACCCTGAGAGCATCATAGGCTATGTTGTGAGGTGAAATTTTAACCCCGCGCTTTCCAATTCACCAAACAATTTTTCCCCTATCTACATAATGGGGAAAAAGTGAAAGGAAAAGTGTTGGAGGCGTTGCAGCTACAGCCACAAAATTTTGCACAGTCACACGTCTGGACCCCGAGAGCGTCAAAGTGAAAGGAAAAGTGTTGGAGGCAAATTGACAGCTGCCAGATGTGAACAAGAGCGATGGCGCCAAAGAGTAACATAGTAACATAGTAACATAGTAACATAGTTAGTAAGGCCGAAAAAAGACATTTGTCCATCCAGTTCAGCCTATATTCCATCATAATAAATACCCAGATCTACGTCCTTCTACAGAACCTAATAATTGTATGATACAATATTGTTCTGCTCCAGGAAGACATCCAGGCCTCTCTTGAACCCCTCGACTGAGTTCGCCATCACCACCTCCTCAGGCAAGCAATTCCAGATTCTCACTGCCCTAACAGTAAAGAATCCTCTTCTATGTTGGTGGAAAAACCTTCTCTCCTCCAGACGCAAAGAATGCCCCCTTGTGCCCGCCACCTTCCTTGGTATAAACAGATCCTCAGCGAGATATTTGTATTGTCCCCTTATATACTTATACATGGTTATTAGATCGCCCCTCAGTCGTCTTTTTTCTAGACTAAATAATCCTAATTTCGCTAATCTATCTGGGTATTGTAGTTCTCCCATCCCCTTTATTAATTTTGTTGCCCTCCTTTGTACTCTCTCTAGTTCCATTATATCCTTCCTGAGCACCGGTGCCCAAAACTGGACACAGTACTCCATGTGCGGTCTAACTAGGGATTTGTACAGAGGCAGTATAATGCTCTCATCATGTGTATCCAGACCTCTTTTAATGCACCCCATGATCCTGTTTGCCTTGGCAGCTGCTGCCTGGCACTGGCTGCTCCAGGTAAGTTTATCATTAACTAGGATCCCCAAGTCCTTCTCCCTGTCAGATTTACCCAGTGGTTTCCCGTTCAGTGTGTAATGGTGATATTGATTCCCTCTTCCCATGTGTATAACCTTACATTTATCATTGTTAAACCTCATCTGCCACCTTTCAGCCCAAGTTTCCAACTTATCCAGATCCATCTGTAGCAGAATACTATCTTCTCTTGTATTAACTGCTTTACATAGTTTTGTATCATCTGCAAATATCGATATTTTACTGTGTAAACCTTCTACCAGATCATTAATGAATATGTTGAAGAGAACAGGTCCCAATACTGACCCCTGCGGTACCCCACTGGTCACAGCGACCCAGTTAGAGACTATACCATTTATAACCACCCTCTGCTTTCTATCACTAAGCCAGTTACTAACCCATTTACACACATTTTCCCCCAGACCAAGCATTCTCATTTTGTGTACCAACCTCTTGTGCGGCACGGTATCAAACGCTTTGGAAAAATCGAGATATACCACGTCCAATGACTCACCGTGGTCCAGTCTATAGCTTACCTCTTCATAAAAACTGATTAGATTGGTTTGACAGGAGCGATTTCTCATAAACCCATGCTGATATGGAGTTAAACAGTTATTCTCATTGAGATAATCCAGAATAACATCCCTCAGAAACCCTTCAAATATTTTACCAACAATAGAGGTTAGACTTACTGGCCTATAATTTCCAGGTTCACTTTTAGAGCCCTTTTTGAATATTGGCACCACATTTGCTATGCGCCAGTCCTGCGGAACAGACCCTGTCGCTATAGAGTCACTAAAAATAAGAAATAATGGTTTATCTATTACATTACTTAGTTCTCTTAGTACTCGTGGGTGTATGCCATCCGGACCCGGAGATTTATCTATTTTAATCTTATTTAGCCGGTTTCGCACCTCTTCTTGGGTTAGATTGGTGACCCTTAATATAGGGTTTTCATTGTTTCTTGGGATTTCACCTAGCATTTCATTTTCCACCGTGAATACCGTGGAGAAGAAGGTGTTTAATATGTTAGCTTTTTCCTCGTCATCTACAACCATTCTTTCCTCACTATTTTTTAAGGGGCCTACATTTTCAGTTTTTATTCTTTTACTATTGATATAGTTGAAGAACAGTTTGGGATTAGTTTTACTCTCCTTAGCAATGTGCTTCTCTGTTTCCTTTTTGGCAGCTTTAATTAGTTTTTTAGATAAAGTATTTTTCTCCCTATAGTTTTTTAGAGCTTCAATGGTGCCATCCTGCTTTAGTAGTGCAAATGCTTTCTTTTTACTGTTAATTGCCTGTCTTACTTCTTTGTTTAGCCACATTGGGTTTTTCCTATTTCTAGTCCTTTTATTCCCACAAGGTATAAACCGCTTACACTGCCTATTTAGGATGTTCTTAAACATTTCCCATTTATTATCTGTATTCTCATTTCTGAGGATATTGTCCCAGTCTACCAGATTAAGGGCATCTCTAAGCTGTTCAAACTTTGCCTTCCTAAAGTTCAATGTTTTTGTGACTCCCTGACAAGTCCCCCTAGTGAAAGACAGGTGAAACTGCACAATATTGTGGTCGCTATTTCCTAAATGCCCAACCACCTGCAGATTTGTTATTCTGTCAGGTCTATTAGATAGTATTAGGTCTAAAAGTGCTGCTCCTCTGGTTGGATTCTGCACCAATTGTGAAAGATAATTTTTCTTGGTTATTAGCAGAAACCTGTTGCCTTTATGGGTTTCACAGGTTTCTGTTTCCCAGTTAATATCCGGGTAGTTAAAGTCCCCCATAACCAGGACCTCATTATGGGTTGCAGCTTCATCTATCTGCTTTAGAAGTAGACTTTCCATGCTTTCTGTTATATTTGGGGGTTTGTAACAGACCCCAATGAGAATTTTGTTACCATTTTTCCCTCCATGAATTTCAACCCATATGGACTCGACATCCTCATTCCCTTCGCTAATATCCTCCCTTAAAGTGGACTTTAGACAAGACTTTACATAGAGACAAACCCCTCCTCCTCTCCGATTTTTACGATCCTTTCTAAACAGACTGTAACCCTGTAAGTTAACTGCCCAGTCATAGCTTTCATCTAACCATGTCTCGGTTATTCCCACTATGTCAAAGTTACCTGTAGATATTTCTGCTTCTAGTTCTTCCATCTTGTTTGTCAGGCTTCTGGCGTTTGCGAGCATGCAGTTTAGAGGATTTTGTTTTGTTCCAATCTCCTCACTGTGGATTGTTTTAGAAATGTTCTTACCTCCCTTCTGAGTATGTTTTCCTGGGTCGTCTTTGTTCGAGTCTAATGTTTTTCTTCCCGTCCCCTCTTCTTCTAGTTTAACGCCCTCCTGATGAGTGTAGCGAGTCTTCTGGCGAATGTGTGTTTCCCAGGTTTGTTGAGGTGTAGTCCGTCTCTGGCGAGGAGTCCATCATACCAGTAATTCACACCGTGGTCCAGGAATCCAAATCCTTGTTGTCTGCACCATCGTCTTAGCCAGTTGTTTGCATCTAGGATCCTGTTCCATCTCCTGGTGCCATGCCCGTCTACTGGAAGGATAGAAGAAAAAACTACCTGTGCATCCAGTTCCTTTACTTTCTTCCCCAACTCTTCAAAGTCCTTGCAGATTGTCGGTAGGTCCTTCCTTGCCGTGTCATTGGTGCCAACATGTATCAGAAGAAATGGGTGGACGTCCTTGGAGCTGAAGAGCTTTGGTATCCTATCGGTCACATCCTTGATCATCGCACCTGGAAGGCAGCATACTTCTCTTGCAGTTATGTCCGGTCTGCAGATGGCTGCTTCGGTGCCTCTCAGTAGTGAGTCTCCCACCACCACCACTCTTCGTTGCTTCTTGGCTGTACTTTTTGCTGTCACTTGTTGCTGTGTGCCCTTTTCTTTTTTGCTTGCTGGTATTGCTTCATTCTTAGGTGTGCCATCTTCATCCTCTACAAAGATTTGATATCGGTTCTTCAGTTGTGTGGTTGGTGATTTCTCCATGGTCTTCTTGCTTCTTTTGGTCACATGCTTCCACTCATCTGCTTTTGGAGGTTCTCTGACACTTTTTGCACCTTCTGTGACCAGTAGAGATGCTTCTGTTCTGTCTAGAAAGTCTTCATTCTCTTTGATGAGTTTCAAAGTTGCTATTCTTTCTTCCAGACCCCGCACCTTTTCTTCTAAAAGGGCCACTAGTCTACACTTCTGACAGGTGAAATTGGATTCTTCTTCTGGTCGATCTGTGAACATGTAGCACATGCTGCAGCTCACCATGTAGGTTGTCACATCTGCCATGTTGCTCCTAGATCCTGCTGACTTGCTGTGTGTTTTCCTTCTTGTGTAATCTACTCAGCCAAGCTCTCTTGCAATAATGTCCTACAGGCAAAAATTCGGCGCGCGGTTTGGTGATGCTTTCGAAGCAGCTGGTCCCGGCTGTACCCAACGATCTTCTAGCTTAGGGAGACTTCGCTTCTCCCAGAAGGCACCTGGAATATGCAAATTAGCCTCCTGAAGCTTGAATCCCTGGTTTGGTGATGCTTTCGAAGCAGCTGGTCCCGGCTGTACCCAACGATCTTCTAGCTTAGGGAGACTTCGCTTCTCCCAGAAGGCACCTGGAATATGCAAATTAGCCTCCTGAAGCTTGAATCCCTGGTTTGGTGATGCTTTCGAAGCAGCTGGTCCCGGCTGTACCCAACGATCTTCTAGCTTAGGGAGACTTCGCTTCTCCCAGAAGGCACCTGGAATATGCAAATTAGCCTCCTGAAGCTTGAATCCCTGGTTTGGTGATGCTTTCGAAGCAGCTGGTCCCGGCTGTACCCAACGATCTTCTAGCTTAGGGAGACTTCGCTTCTCCCAGAAGGCACCTGGAATATGCAAATTAGCCTCCTGAAGCTTGAATCCCTGGTTTTGTATATACCGTACAGTTGCTAAGGTGGGGCCACGACATGGGATACTCACCACACACGGGGATATGAACACACACACAAAATGGGCCACACACTACCACGTGCTTGAACACATACAGTATACCACCCTCAGCACACATTTCACCACACATACACCAACCTCGCCACATAAAAGTCGAAACACAAAAGTCGCTACTCAAAACTCGCCACGCACAAACTCGCCACATGCAAAAACTAGGCTCACGCAAAACTCGCCACAAGTGCAAAACTCACCTCATGGAAAACTCGCCACACGCAAAACTTGCACACGCGGAAAAATTGCCACATGCACAAAAGTTGCAACACATGCAAAAGTTGCCTCACACAAAACTTGCACATACTCAAAAGGCACCACACATAAAACTCGCCATGCGCAAAACTCGCCATGTGCAAAACTTGCTGCACACAACTTGCTACACTAACCTGTCACATGCAACTCGACACACAAAAAGTTGCTACACGCATGTTGCCACACAAAACTCATCTCACAAAAGTCGCTACATGCATGTTGCCACACGCAACTCAACACACACAACTTGACAAACGAAACTCGCCCTAAAACACACACAAGTCTGGTATTATCCTTCAAAAATAAAAATCTGATTAATAAGCAGACAAACTACAACAAATGTACCATATAGGAAATACGGCAGCTGTCAGTCACATGACCTGTCTAATATGTGTATGTGTGAGCTAATTTATACTGCCAGGGGGAGGGCTTCCTGTTGGCTGGGGATTTATCAGGCTGCCAATTTAGCTTACAAATACTGAGGTAAAAATACTGAGCAAATAACGTGTGAACGAGGTCTAATACAGGAGGGGATGACACACAGGTATATACTATATACAGGAGGAGATTACACACAGATATATACTATATACAGGAGAGATGACACACAGGTATATACTATATAGAGGAGGAGATGACATACAGGTACATACTATATACAGGAGGAGATGACATACAGGTATAAACTATATACAGGAGGAGATGACACACAGGTATATACTATATACAGGAGCAGATGACCTACAAGTATGTACTATATACAGGAGGAGATGACATACAGGTATATGCTATATATAGAAGATGACATACAGGTATATACTATATACAGGAGGAGATGACACAGATATATACTATATACAGGAGGAGATGACATACAGGTATATACTATATATAGAAGATGACATCTGAAGCCACCAGTGAGGGTCTGGCTAAAAATCTTCGACTCCATCATCGCCCCAATCCTCCTGTATGGCAGCGAAGTCTGGGGTCCTCACACCTACCCAGACTGGTCAAAGTGGGATTCCAGCCCAACAGAAATATTCCACCTGGAATTCTGCAAGCACCTTCTCCAGGTCCATCGGAGCACCTCCAACAGTGCTTGTCGGGCCGAGCTGGGCAGATTCCCTCTACACCTAACAGTTCTAAAGAGGGCTCTGTCATTCCGGGCTCACCTGCATAGGAGCAATCCAAGCTCCCATCACCATAAAGCCCTGATACATGTAGGTGAAACAGAAAAACCAGAACCCTCAGAACAGCCCAGCCAAACCCAACCAGACCAGAACACCAATCACAACAACCTGACAAAAGCCGGAATTAGGAAGATGGCAGACGAAGGCCAGGAGAGGTATGTCAGTGACTGGAAGAATGATATCATCAGCTCACAGAAACTGACCATGTACCGGAGCCTACAGAGAGACTACAGACTGGCGCCATATCTGGAGAAACTCCCGGACCCCAGAGACCGCCAGATCCTGAGCCGATATAGACTCAGCGCCCACAGTCTGGCCATCGAATGTGGCCGACACAGGCAGAGCTACAAGCCCAGGGAGGAAAGACTGTGCCAACACTGTGACCAGGAGGCCATAGAGGACGAAACCCACTTCCTGCTACACTGCTCCAAATACTCAGCAGTGAGGGACACTCACTTCAGGAGACTCTCACATCTCTTCCCAGACTTCATCACCATGAAGGAGGAAGAGAAAACATATATCCTGCTGGGAGAAGAAGAGAGAGCGGTGGAGATAGCAGCGCGGTTTGTGAGCGAATGCCATAGACTGCGAGAAAGAGAACTATGATGCCATGGACTATAGCCCCCACAATGGATCTGCCCCATCCACCTCCCCTATGCCATGGACTATAGCCCCCCACCCTGGATCTGCCCCATCCACCTCCCCTATGCAATGGACTATAGCCCCCACCCTGGATCTGCCCCCATCCACCTACCCTATGCCATGGACTATAGCCCCCACAATGGATCTGCCCCATCCACCTCCCCTATGCCATGGACTATAGCCCCCACAATGGACCTGCCCCATCCACCTCCCCTATGCCATGGACTATAGCCCCCACCCTGGATCTGCCCCATCCACCTCCCCTATGCCATGGACTATAGCCCCCACAATGGATCTGCCCCATCCACCTCCCCTATGCCATGGACTATAGCCCCCACAATGGATCTGCCCCATCCACCTCCCCTATGCCATGGACTATAGCCCCCCACAATGGATCTGCCCCATCCACCTCCCCTATGCCATGGACTACAGCCCCCACAATGGATCTGCCCCATCCACCTCCCCTATGCCATGGACTATAGCCCCCAACCTGGACCTGCCCCATCCACCTCCCCTATGCCATGGACTATAGCCCCCACCCTGGATCTGCCCCATCCACCTCCCCTATACCATGGACTATAACCCCCACAATGGACCTGCCCCATCCACCTCCCCTATGCCATGGACTATAACCCCCACAATGGATCTGCCCCCATCCACCTTCCCTACAGCTCCTACCCAACATCCCCACAGTCCCTATTGCCTTTATACACTTGCTTTGGCAAAACTGATGTGTATTTGGTCCTGCCAATAAAGCTTCTTTGAATCTTGAATCTTGACATACAGGTATATACTATATACAGGGGAGATGACACACAGCAGGTATATACTATATACAGGGGAGATGACATACAGGTATATACTATATACAGGAGATGACATACAGGTGTATACTATATATATAAGGGAGATGCAAACATGTATATACTGAGGTGAAAATGAGGGGTGTGAGGTGAAAATGAAAAGGTGTGAGTGCAAAATGAGAGGAGCGAGGGAAAATAGTGGAGTGATCGGAAAATGACAGATGTGAGGTCGAAATGACAAGTGTTAGGGGGGAATGAGAGGAGTGAGGGAGAAAATGAGAGGTGTGAGGGAGAAAATGAGAGATGTGAGGGGGAAAATGAAACATGTGATTGGGAAAATGAGAGGTGTGATGGGAAAATAAGAGAAGTGACGTGCTATAACTAACCACAGATATTTACTATGCCCAGGCAACGCCGGGCTCTTCAGCTAGTCTCTACTATAACTGAACGACTCTTAGATCAGGTAGATGACACCTCTGATCCGTTTACCTCCAAATGCTTGAGCAGATAAAACTTTAGCCAATTGGATTTTCATTTTTGCCAATGGGAAATGTCACAAACTAGTCTAGCTGCCCTATACTTTGAACAGTGCCTATCAATAAATATTTCATGTGAATGTCCAACAAATGAGCTCAGTCAAGTAACACCATGCCTTAATCTGTTTAAGGGCTCTCTCACAGTTGAGTATAACATGGCCGAGTTTTTTTCTGTATAGGCAGAAAGCTTCCAATCAGATGTGGGGGCGGGATTATAAAGAGCTCAAGAAAATGGAGGACAACATTGCAGCATGGTTACTAGTCCTGTGGTGATAATCTCCTACTGACAATACAGTGATCTTATCAAAATTAGAGCAAGCAGCCAAATAATTGACACATCACTGAAATCAGGATCTCTATCTCTACATATTGGTGCTCTCAAATAAGGTGTTCAAGGCATGGTGACATTTTACCTTTAAAAATATCACAATCATGACAAACATCAAAAACATCTAGGACAGCTTGTTTTCTAACATGTCATTGCAATACCCATGTTATGAGGACCCAAGATAGATAACATTTTTTACATGCCTACATTCATGAGAGGCAACTCTAGCTAGATGACTAGTTTCTTTTCTTATGTATCCATATTGATCAGAAAGCATAACTGTGAAGAAAAGAATGCCATGTGCGACAAAGGCTTCAGCCCTAAATAGGATACAAACAAGTAAAGGTTTTTCTATAAGATGTGAAGTAATCTTGAGTAACAACATTCTTACTTTACCAATCATGACACGTGGCAATGGAAAATATGAAGAGTCTTACGACTCAAGATTTGGATGTTAGTGATTTTTCTCCCAAAAATGCAAAAAAGGATCAATTCATCAGTGTTTGATATTAAAATCTGATACACTGACCAGAGTTTCATCAGATTTTTTGAGACGTTTTCTCAAGTCTCACCTGTTAAACAAACACAAATCAGACGTTATTGATTTTTCATGTGCGCAAAAAATTTTCTGAGTGTCATCAGTGTTTTGGATCAAAGTTTGATCAGTTTGTCAAGTTTTTAAATGGGTGGTCCAAATCTAAAGTTTATTTTAATCCTAGATATCTGTCTGTTTCATATCATAATTAGTGTTGAGCGATACCGTCCGATACTTGAAAGTATCGGTATCGGATAGTATCGGCCGATACCCAAAAAGTATCGGATATCGCCGATACCGATATCCGATACCAATACAAGTCAATGGGACACCAAGTATCGGAAGGTATCCTGATGGTTCCCAGGGTCTGAAGGAGAGGAAACTCTCCTTCAGGCCCTAGGATCCATATTAATGTGTAAAATAAAGAATTAAAATAAAAAATATTCATATATTCACCTCTCTGGCGGCCCCTGGACATCACCGCGGGTAACCGGCAGGCTTCTTTGTTTAAAATGAGCGTGTTTAGGACCTGAGAATGACGTCGCGGCTTCTGATTGGTCGCGTGCCGCTCATGTGACCACCACGCGATCAATCAGAAGCCGCGACGTCATTCGCAGGTCCTAAATTCCTAGAATGAGGAGTTTAGTGCCTGAGAATGACGTCGCGGCTTGTGATTGGTCGCGTGGCGGTCACATGAGCGGCACGCGACCAATCAGAAGCCGCGACGTCATTCTCAGGTCCTAAACGCGCTCATTTTAAACAAAGAAGCCTGCCGGTTACCAGCGGTGATGTCCAGGGGCCGCCGGAGAGGTGAATATATCAATATTTTTTATTTTAATTCTTTATTTTACACATCACTATGGATCCGATACCGATTCCCGATACCACAAAAGTATCGGAACTCGGTATCGGAATTCAGATACCGCAAGTATCGGCCGATACCCGATACTTGCGGTATCGGAATGCTCAACACTAATCATAATCTGATCTCTTTCCTAATATACTATTTAATTAAAAAGTCCCTATTGTTCGTGGCTTTACCACGACAGAGAGGAAACAGAAGACCACAGCGTCTGGTGTGTTTCTTTTAGCAGTGCAGGAGTTAATCTGCTCAGTTGAGAGCTCCTGGTGAGTTTAGGCTCTCAGCTGTGCTCTGTTAGTCACTACCATCCCCTATATAAACTGGATGCTGGCTAGTACTCTGTCACGACTGACATGGGTAGGTCCAGCACACGCACACAATGGGGTGGAAGAAGGAAGAGTAAGGCCCTAACAGTAGGGAGCGAGGGATGGGGCACCTCCTAACTACAACCTATGCCTATCCCTAAGCTCCAGTAATGCCCTATGTGGGTCCTTCCCCCCACAGCCATCACGTGCCTAGTCCTTAGTGGTCACCTTACAATACCCTGGCTAGTGCACTGGCTGGCAGGGATGTAGATGGTATCAGCACTGGGGGTAGTGACAATCACAAAACAGACAATGAAAGAGAAAATGAGACTTAGCTCCAGCCTCTGCTGCCAAGCTCCACACAGCAAAGGATACGGAATCAGAAAACCAAACTCCACAGAAGTAGCAGATAGAGTGCTGGCATCAGAGAGCTCCAAACTCCTAGGCTGGTCTTCAAAGACAAACTCTATTACCAACAATCAGCTGATGCGTCATGTGACTATTTAAAGGATGGTGGGAGTGGTCACCACCCACATCAGCTGACCAGCAACAAAGCAGCTTCCAGCAAAAAAATGACATTAATGCATGCTGGCACGAAAGCAAAAAACAAGGTTTAAATTAAAGCAGAATCAGAGCTGTTACGAATCCAAAAATGAATCATGACACACTCATTGTCAGAGATAGTTTATGCTGCATGGATCGATGGTTGTTGGTGGTGGTTATTAGAGTAGGCGATTGGTGGATTTATCAGTGACTGTTGCTAGGTTTTCAGTGTGTGAAAATTTCCTTTCTTCTTTTACTTTGGTTTAACCCCATTCTCCACTCCCCGATGCATCCCTCTGTTATATATATGTGGATATTTGTATGTTTGGTATTTTTCGCTACCCATGTTCGTATTACCTTGCTAGTCTGGTTGGTGTATTACGGTACACAACTATCCCCCTCTTCCCTGGGTGGGGGAATGGTACAGACCGAGGGTGGATTCAAGAGCTATAGCAAGGTATGTGGCTCCGACATCTTCACCATCAGAAATAATCAGGGGAACATGGCAAGCTAGGTCACCCCTAGTGCTAGGGACAGGGAAGAAGCCCCTGGTCCTGGGACACCTGACAACAGAGTCATGACTCTTTGTTTGAGAATCCCATTGTTTGCTGGGATATTCAAACGAGTCGTCATCAGGGGGCACAGGTTGTCAATTACAGTGGATGCTCATTAGGATCTTGTCACTGCGCACTATTTTTCTCAGTACACAGTGACAATACGCTCCCTTGCCGCCTCTGTTAAGAAGTAATGAGCCAGCAGGAGAGCGCGTGGTAAGTGTGCATTGTAAGAAGAGAAGAAGTGAGGAGAGACCACCCCTGAACCCAGAAGTGACATCACTTGCAGGGATGTGGCTGGTCTTTTCTTGCCAGGCTATCTCCTTACAATGTGCACTGACAGTGCACTCTCTTGCTGGATCATCATTTCTCTTCAGTCGGTGAGCGTGTGAATTGTCACTGTGCGCTAAGAAGATTAGTGCACAGTGACAAGATCCTACTAAGCATCCGGCGCATACATAGTAGAGCAGGGACGAGTCCAGCCACTGAAATGGATGTCACTCATGACGACTCCTTTGAGTATCCCAGCATTCAGCATTTTTCCTAGATAGCATGAGAAAAAAAAGTAGTTAGACTAGTGAGAAAACGTTAAGGACTTTTTAATTAAAGCATATTAGAAAAGGGATTAGATATTACATTAACCCCTTTCTGACATTGGACGTACTATCCCGTCGAGGTGGGGTGGGCCCCTATGACCACCGACGGGGTAGTACGTCATATGCGATCGGCAGCGCTCACGGTGGGAGCGCCGCCGATCGCGGCTGGGTGTCAGCTGTTTATCGCAGCTGACATCCGGCACTATGTGCCAGGAGCGGTCACTGACCGCCCCCGGCACATTAACCCCTGGCACACCGTGATCAAAGATGATCGCGATGTGCCGGCGGTATAGGGAAGCTTCCCGCAGGGAGGGGGCTCCCTGCGGGCTTCCCTGAGCCCCCCGCAGCAACGCGATGTGATCGCGTTGCTGCGAGGGTCTTACCTCCCTCCCTGCCTGATCCAGCCCCGGATCCAAGAAGGCCACGGATCCGGGTCCTGCAGGGAGGGAGGTGGCTTCACAGCCTGCTCAGAGCAGGCACTGTGAAGCCTGCAGTGCTGCATGTCAGATCGGTGATCTGACAGAGTGCTGTGCAAACTGTCAGATCACCGATCTGGGATGTCCCCCCCTGTGGGACAAAATAAAAAAGTAAAAAAAAAAAATTCCAAATGTGTAAAAAAAATAAATAAAAATATTCCTAAATAATGAAAAAAAAAAAAATATTATTCCCATAAATACATTTCTTCATCTAAATAAATAAAAAAAACAATAAAAGTACACATATTTAGTATCGCCGCGTCCGTAACGACCCAACCCATAAAACTGGCCCACTAGTTAACCCCTTCAGTAAACACCGTAAGAAAAAAAAAAAAAAACAAGGCAAAAAACAACGCTTTATTATCATACCGCTGAACAAAAAGTGGAATAACACACGATCAAAAAGACAGATATAAATAACCATGTTACCGCTGAAAACGTCATCTTGTCCTGCAAAAAACGAGCTGCCATACAGCATCATAAGCAAAAAAATAAAGAAGTTATAGTCATGAGAATAAAACGATGCAAAAATAATTATTTTTTCTGTAAAATAGTTTTTATTGTATAAAAGCGCCAAAACATAAAAAAATGATATAAATGAGGTGTCGCTGTAATCGTACTGACCCGAAGAATAAAACTGCTTTATCAATTTTACCAAACACGGAACGGTATAAACGCCTCCCCCAAAAGAAATTCATGAATAGCTGGTTTTTGATCATTCTTCCTCACAAAAATCGGAATAAAAAGCGATCAAAAAATGTCACGTGCCCGAAAATGTTACCAATAAAAACGCAACTCGTCCCGCAAAAAACAAGACCTCACATGACTCTGTGGACCAAAATATGGAAAAATTATAGCTCTCAAAATGTGGTAACGCAAAAAATATTTTTTGCAATAAAATGCGTCTTTCAGTGTGTGACGCTGCCAATCATAAAAATCCGCTAAAAAACTCGCTATAAAAGTAAATCAAACCCCCCTTCATCACCCCCTTAGTTAGGGAAAAATTAAAAAAATGTATTTATTTCCATTTTCCCATTAGGGCTAGGGCTAGGGTTAGGGCTAGGGTTAGGGCTAGGGTTAGGGCTAGGGTTAGGGTTAGGGCTAGGGTTAGGGTTAGGGTTAGGGCTAGGGCTAGGGTTAGGGTTAGGGCTAGGGTTAGGGCTAGGGTTAGGGCTAGGGTTAGGGTTAGGGCTAGGGTTAGGGCTAGGGTTAGGGCTAGGGTTAGAGTTAGGGCTAGGGTTAGGGCTAGGGTTAGGTTTAGGATTGGGGCTACAGTTAGGGTTGGGGCTAAAGTTAGGGTTAGGGTTTAGATTACATTTACTGTTGGGAAAAGGGTTGGGATTAGGGTTAGGGGTGTGTCAGGGTTAGAGGTGTGGTTAGGGTTACTGTTGGAATTAGGGTTAGGGGTGTGTTTGGATTAGGGTTTCAGTTATAATTGGGGGGTTTCCACTGTTTAGGCACATCAGGGGCTCTCCAAACACGACATGGCGTCCGATCTCAATTCCAGCCAATTCTGCTTTGAAAAAGTAAAACAGTGCTCCTTCCCTTCCGAGCCCTCCCGTGTGCCCAAACAGGGGTTTACCCCAACATATGGGGTATCAGCGTACTCAGGACAAATAGGACAACAACTTTTGGGGTCCAATTTCTCCTGTTACCTTTGGGAAAATACAAAACTGGGGGCTAAAATATAATTTTTGTGGGAAAAAAAAAGATTTTTTATTTTCACGGCTCTGCGTTATAAACTGTAGTGAACCACTTGGGGGTTCAAAGTTCTCACAACACATCTAGATGAGTTCCCTGGGGGGGTCTAGTTTCCAATATGGGGTCACTTGTGGGGGGTTTCTACTGTTTAGGTACATTAGGGGCTCTGCAAACGCAATGTGACACCTGCAGACCATTCCATCTAACTCTGCATTCCAAATGGCGCTCCTTTCCTTCTGAGCCCCCCATGCGCCCAAACAGTGGTTCCCCCCACATATTGTGTATAATCGCACTCAGGACAAATTGGGCAACAAATTTTGGGGTCCAATTTCTCGTTATCCTCGGGAAAATACAAAACTGGGGGCTAAAAAATAATTTTTGTGGGAAAAAATTTTTGTTTTATTTTTACGGCTCTGCATTATAAACTTCTGTGAAGCCCTTGGTGGGTCAAAGCGCTCAAAACACATCTAGATAAGTTCCTTAGGGGGTCTACTTTCCAAAATGGTGTCACTTGTGGGGGGTTTCAATGTTTAGGCACATCAGTGGCTCTCTAAACGCAACATGGCGTCCCATCTCAATTCCTGTCAATTTTGCATTGAAAAGTCAAACGGCGCTCCTTCCCTTCCGAGCTCTCCCATGCGCCCAAACAGTGGTTTACCCCCACATATGGGGTATCAGCGTACTCAGGACAAATTGTACAACAACTTTTGGGGTCCAATTTCTTCTCTTACCCTTGGGAAAATAAAACATTGGGGGCAAAAAGATAATTTTTGTGAAAAAATATGATTTTTTATTTTTACGGTTCTGCATTATAAACTTCTGTGAAGCACTTGGTGGGTCAAAGTGCTCACCACACCTCTAGATAAGTTCCTTAGGGGGTCTACTTTCCAAAATGGTGTCACTTGTGGGGGGTTTCAATGTGTAGGCACATCAGTGGCTCTCCAAACGCAACATGTCGTCCCATCTCAATTCCTGTCAATTTTGTATTGAAAAGTCAAACTGCGCTCCTTCCCTTCCGAGCTCTCCCATGCGCCCAAACAGTGGTTTACCCCCACATATGGGGTATCGGTGTACTCAGGAAAAATTGTACAACAACTTTTGGGGTCCATTTTCTCCTGTTACCCTTGGTAAAATAAAACAAATTGGAGCTGAAGTAAATTTGTTGTGAAAAAAAGTTAAATGTTCATTTTTATTTAAACATTCCAAAAATTCCTGTGAAGCACCAGAAGGGTTAATAAACTTCTTGAATATGGTTTTGAGCACCATGAGGGGTGCAGTTTTTAGAATGGTGTCACACCTGGGTATTTTCTATCATATAGACCCCTCAAAATGACTTCAAATGAGATGTGGTCCCTAAAAAAAAATGTTGTAAAAATGAGAAATTGCTGGTGAACTTTTAACCCTTATAACTCCCTAACAAAAAAAAATTTTGGTTCCAAAATTGTGCTGATGTAAAGTAGACATGTGGGAAATATTACTTATTAAGTATTTTGTGTGACATATATCTGTGATTTAATTGCATAAAAATTCAAAGTTGGAAAATTGCGAAATTTTCATAATTTTCACCAAATTTCCGTTTTTTTTACAAATAAACACAGGTACTATCAAATAATTTTTACCACTATCATGAAGTACAATATGTCACGAGAAAACAGTGTCAGAATCACTGGGATCCGTTGAAGCGTTCCAGAGTTATAACCTCATAAAGGGACAGTGGTCAGAATTATAAAAATTGGCCCGGTCATTAACGTGCAAACCACCCTTGGGGGTAAAGGGGTTAAGTAGATAGGGATTAAGGATTAAAATAAATTATAGTTTCGTACCATCCTTTAACCTCAGTTTTTCATCAGTGATTTAAAACTATGAAAAATAAATAACATACAAAGCTTTTCCTTCTATCTATTACAATGTTATATGGCTTTCAGAATGCTGATCGGTTTGTTCACAGCAAGTTTGATCTGTGACTCAGGTCAAAACTGGACATGTTTCATGTTTTGGTGTGGATCACTTGGTTTGCAAGAATTCTAGGACATGTGAATAGCCCCATGGAGAAATAGTAGAATAATATTCCATTGGTACATATTTATATTATAATTAACACCTGGGCCGACCATGGCTCTAATATGAACCATTGTCACCGCAGAACCCTTGGCCTATAATTTAATCGACCAAAGTATATTAAGAATGTATTCAAATATTCTATTTATTCTATTATGTCCTCAATATACTTGGGTTGATTAAATCAGTTAATCAAGCCAAATGTAAGTAGTGTATATGCATATGACATTATGTGTACTATATATACTGTGGTAGATCGACTCACTTGGCTTCACAAAGAGGAAGACATAGGAACCATTTCTATTTAATGTCCGGTAGTTTATTGCAATCCTTATAAACCAGGTCACCAGAAAATGTAATTACAGCCTTTGTTCGGCACAAGGTAAAACAAGAAGTAACAAGTGCATACTATAGTGCTGGTTAGCCCACCTGGCTTAGAGTCCAGCTTCTTAGTCCTTTTAGCAAAGACCCGGAGATCTGTGCACCTCCACACAGACCGCTCTGGAGTTCACAACTTCAGGGACACCCTCCACCAAATGACTTAGAAGGCTGACTATTGACCTTCTAAACCTAACCCTGGGGAGGAGATATGCTGAACAGCCTCCCACCTGCTCATTAGCTGTTCACTTAAAAAAACCTATCCCTTAAAATGGCAGATTAACCCCTCTCAGCACTTAGTGTGCTGGAGAAATTTCCCTAGGTTCATATGACTGAAGCTAACAAACTCAGTGATACATATCTCCCATCCAGTACTTTACCAGTGACTTTGTCACAATATATACAGCGGGTAAATTAAGTATTGACCATGTCACCAATTTTCTAAGTACCGTATATACTCAAGTATAAACCGACCCGAGTATAAGCCGAGACCCCTAATTTTGCCACAAAAAAACTGGGAAAACTTAATGACTCGAGTATAAGCCTAGGGTGGAAAATGCAGCAGCTACCGGTAAATGCCAAAAATAAAAATAGATAGCAATAAAAGTAAAATTAATTAAGACATCAGTAGGTTAAGTGTTTTTGAATATCCATATTGAATCAGGAGCCCCATATAATGCTCCATATAGTTCATGATGGGCCCCATATAATGCTCCATACAAAATACGCCCCATATAATGTTCCATACAGTTTATGATGGGCCCCATAAGATGCTCCATATTACAATATTCCCCATGTAATGCTGCACAAATGTCGATTATGACCCCATAAGATGCTCCATAGAGACATTTGCCCCATACAATGCTGCACAAATGCTGATTATGGCCCCATAATATGCTCCATAGAGATATTTGCCCCCATATAATGCTGCACATGGCCCCATAAGATGTTCCATAGAAATATTTGCCCCATATAACACTGCACATGGCCCCATAAGATGCTCCATAGAGATATTTGCCCCATATAATGCTGCACATGGCCCCATAAGATGTTTCATAGAAATATTTGCCCCATATAACACTGCACATGGCCCCATAAGATGCTCCATAGAGATATTTGCCCCATATAATGCTGCACATGGCTCCATAAGATGCTCCATAGAGATATTGCCCCATAAAACGCTGCACATGGCCCCATAAGATGCTCCATAGAGATATTTGCCCAATATAATGCTGCACATGGCCCCATAAGATGATCCATAGAAATACTTGCCCCATATAATGCTGCACATGGCCCCATAAGATGCTCTATAGACACATTTTCCCCATATGCTGTTGCTGCGATAAAAAAAATCACATATTCACCTCTCGTCGCTCATGCCCTCAGCACTTGCTATACTCACCTTTCCCGTTCCACCACTGAGCGCCGCTGAGTGTCTTATGCATCCTCTGCACTGACTGTTCAGGCAGAGGGCGGCGAGCACACTAACCACGTCATCGCGCCCTCTGACCTGAGCGTCACTGCAGAGGGAGCAGAAGATGGAGCGGCGCCGACGGTGGAACGTGGGACAGGTGAATATGGCCCCGTTATACTCACTTGCTCCTGGCGCGGGTCCTGGTTTTCCAGGCACCGGGAGCTTCTTTCTGTATTGAGCAGTCACATGGTACCGCTCATTACAGTAATGAATATGCGGCTCCACCCCTATGGGAGTGGAGTCGGGTCCATATTCATTACTGTAATGAGCGATACCATGTGACCGCTCAATACAGGAAGAAGCTGTCAGCGCCCGGAGAATCAGGAACCTGCAGGGATCACGCCAGGAGCAGGTGAGTATGATTACACAGCTGTCGCTCCCCCTCCCCTGCCGACCCCTGGGTATGACTCGAGTATAAGCCGAGAGGGGCAATTTCAGCCTAAAAAAATGGGCTGAAATTCTCAGCTTATACTTGAGTATATAAGGTAAATATATTTCTAAAGCTGCTATTGATATGAAATTCTCAACACATGTTAGTAACAAACCATCCAGTCCACACAGGCAAAGAAATCAAACCATAGATGTCCATAAACTAAGTTATGTGTAATAATGAGAAATGACACAGTGAAAAAGTATTGAACATATAAAGAAAAAGAGGTACAAAAAGACATGGTAAGTCATGACAACAGCTGAAATCTGTCAGTAATTAGAAAGCAATCCTGTCACTAAGTGAAAAATGCTAATATTTCAACTGGCACAACTGATGGCCAATTAAAAGGTGTCTCATTACCAACATGCCACAGAACAAACATCTCATGAGGGGTAAAACCAGTAAGTATTTTCAAGATCTTCGCAACCTTATTGTTACAAAACATATTGTTGGCATTGGTTACAGGAGAATTTCTAAACTACTGAAGATTCTAATAAAAACTGTTGGGGCCATAATCCAGAAGTGGGAAGAACATCATTTCACCATAAACTGGCTATGATCAGGTGCTCCCCGCAATATTTCAGATAGAGGAGTGAAATGAATTATCAGAAGAATTGTCCAAGAGCCAAGGACCACCTGTGGATACCTATGGCATGCATGCTTACCACAAAACACTCCATTGCTAAAAAAAAGTAAGCAAGCAAAATTTAGACAAGCCTGTGAAATATTGGGAGAATATAGTCTGGTCAGATGAGACTACAATTGAATTATTTGGTTGCCATAATGCACACCATGTTTGAAGGTCAAAAGGCACTGCATATCACCCCCAAAACACCATACCAACAGTAAAGTTTGGAGGTGGGAACATTATGGTGTGGGGCTGTTTTTCAGCATACGGCACTTCTCGTTATTACATGTAACTTATTTTATGGACATACATAGTTTGATTTCTTTGCCTCTGTGGATTGGATGGGTTGTTATTGACATCCAGTGAGAATTTCATGTTAATAATTCCTTTAGAAATATATTTACTTAGATATGATGGTGATATGATCAATACTTATTTAACCCGCTGAATGATATTTTTTGTCCAGGGCTCAGTACCCTTTATCAGCACTCATTAAGGTTGTGAAGTACTACTTTTAATAGTGGTATCTTTGTAATACCATTGTAACCTCCAATTCAGGATAGCTGATTAGCACATTTTTTCTGGCACTATTTTCTCAGCACAGTAGAATTTTTTTTGCCACTCTTATGAAAGCATTGTGTTATATTACTATTTAAAGGATTATTGAATGGGTAAAATTGCAATATCCCTGTTAAGACGAAGAACTTTTCAATTAATCTTTAAAGAACCCATCCAGGTTTTTTTTTTTATTTCAGCGCTGGAGTCATGCCACTAACATAAAGTCCATGACCCTACTAATGTGCTTATTAATCACCATCTTCAGCGCTGGTATCTTGTGACAGCAACTTTTGACTGACCGGAAGTCATTAGGAATGGTCGCAATCTCTTAATGTAAGTTTATGAGCCTTGTTCTGGCTGTCATAGACTTACACTGAGGTGTGACTTCCGGATTGTCCAGCAAACACTGCAGCAATTAGACTGGCCATATCCTGCAGAAGATTTATCGGAGTAGCGCTGATAAAAGAAGAAGATTCCAGCTGGTAATTATGATACTAGGTGCAGGGGACTTCGAATAGTGGCACTACTCCAGCGGTAAAATAAAAAAAAATAAAAAAATTACTGGGGTGTTGCTTTAACTAAAAGTCCTCTTCATTCTCAAGAATAGAGGGATTTTTCATTCTCTGGTGTTGTCTAGGTTACCAACCACATCTGCAGTCTATCACAGGCGACCATTTTCTTAGGCATTTTTTTTTTTTTTGAGTACTTGAAAACGCTGCTCCTAGGTTGGCCCAACCCTCCTCCGATGCCGCAGAGGCAAGGCTGTCATTGCTTGCAGCATTGGCTATTGCACAGTTCAGGCCAGCAGTACAACCATGCGGCCGATCCTAACAGTTAATCTTCAGGAGCGCACCGAACCCAGACAAGCAGTAGCAGGGAGGCAGTGAAGCTGTGGGCTCCCGAACAAAGATTGTGAGACCACCATTACAAGCTGTATGGCAACAATTCATATCTACTTTTCAATTTATAATCTTAAGTAGCACTTAGTACTACAATGAAAAAACATAATGTCCTTGGTTAACATAGGTCCAAGCTACAACTATTACAAAGTAAGACATGTATCTAAATTCTAAAATATAAGTTGAGTGGACGTCAAGCATGCGCATCTCTACGCCATTCAAGGCAGAGCTCTCCAGAGCCTTGCTACCTGGATCCATAGCCTTGTTCTCAGTACTGCCGGGAGCCCCTGCTGTCTGACCCCCAGCGATGAGTAAGTAATGGCTAATAGGCACTTACTACATAATATTGCACATAGCATTTACCCTCTTTCCAATATACAAACCCTACTTGTATAGGTTTACCCTCTAATTAAATCTAGTATCAACTAATCACCTAAAATCAATGCAAAATCAGAGAACATTTCTTGTACCCAAATTTTGAAATTTTCACCCACAGTAACAAAGTATTGAGCTTCGAAACGCGTTGAATAAACCACCCGAACATCTTATAACTATATCTCGATCCATCAGTTGTTGCAGCAGCAGCGCGGATTTTATCCACATTCATCTATTATAAAAGTATTGTTCATAGCATCCTTGAACAAAAGCAAATTGCATAAAGGTTTTTGAATAAATTCAGCATATACATAAAGTGAATACTGCCCGATTCTTGACCCTTCTCTCTTTTTTTGCTTCCTAATACACCCCTCACTCCATCATGGTCACCGGTGGATTCCACAGTTGCCATGGAAACATATGAGACAGAAGTAACCGCCCTTTGGACTGCGGGAAGGTGAAACCCGTGGAATTTACATTAGCAACAGTGACAAGGCGATCCAATCCTAGAAGAATATGCCGTGACATCACGAGCTACAACGGTGCCGAGATGGAAGAACCGATATTAAAACACACAATTGTCACTATGCAGGGGCTGTCTGTACCACTCACAGTGCAGATCCATTTTTATTGTCAGGATTAACCATTTAAGTGTCAGGTATACAAAACAATATGAAATGCTGCTAGTACTGAGATCGCTGGTTTTTCAAAAATGGAAAGGAAGGGTTACTGGCTGCAGTGAAACTACACTCCGAAGCTTCCTTCCCTCCCTTCCTTCTCTTTCCCCGTCCCTCCCTCTTCTGCTCTCCTTGTCTTTTATAATGTCTTATCATTTAGCACAGACGGGAATCATAATCGTTAGACTGTTGCCATGACACCTATCAGGTCACAAAGTGCTCCTGTCAGCCACCTCCCTGTGCCCGGAAGAAAGCCCTGGTACCATGCTGATTTCACTGGGCAAAAATGTAATTGTGCTGCAGGCCAAGTAGGCGAAGGCATCGGGCCATAGCGCGGCCTCATCATTGCTGGACCCCAGACTACACGCCAGCGTGTTCTCACGTCTACCATAGCATTTACACGTCTTAATGATTCATATACAATGATTTAAACAACCACATGAATTATAAACGAGCTATGCAGAATACATAACCTGTAATGAAAGCGCAGCTTGAAATATGGAAATACTGATACCAAGTATTAAATCTCATATATTAGCAATAGACTTGTATTATAAAACTTCCCAGAATTAGATTTCAGAACATCATCAAAACATTAGATTTTTTTTTGAATAATTCAGTCTCAGTCTATATCTCACTAAATGTAATTTTTGCAATTAAGAGCGAACACAACGTGCGTCTGAGACATTAGTCATACCGCTATGGATTAAAACGCAGGGAAACGTTGATTTAATAAAATTGGCCTGCTATTGAATCAACTAGGAACGTAGCCGCAGAATACTGTAAATGGTAGCAAACACTTGGCTGTATTCCCACCAGTGAGTAATAGGATCCTACATTTGGCACAGGTAGGAAGTGGATGCGACTACTTCATTACCGGCTTACAGGTCCTCAGGGACGTAAAGGTGATGAGCTCTTAAGAAAAAGGTGCAACTTAAGCATATCAGTTCCAACTTGCACTGATGAAGATTTGTTAAACCAAACCACAATACAACATCTATTTTGTGACTAAAATAAAGCCATAAACCTATGAAAACCAATATAAATAAACACAGAAGTATATAGAAATATCCCTACAGTATAGTGAATAATAAACTGAAACAACTTTCCCTTTCCTGAATGGGTCAAAAGGCTGTCACCCAAGGGCCACATAAACCTAGAATTGGCCCAGGTTTAGATATTCTGGCAAAGTCCTAGTGGGCTCCTATCCAGCTTATAAGAGCTAGAATTTTATTATTTATCGGTCAATAAAGTTGCATCAGGGCTTGTTTTTTTGTGGTACGAGCTGCAGTTTGTATCATTACTATTTTAGGGTGCATTTGACTTTCTAATCTCTTTTTACTCCATTTTTTGGGAGGCAAAGAGACCATAAGGGATCACTCAACCGAGCGAAGACATACAGGTATATACAATATACAGGAGGAGATAAAAAACAGCAGATTTATACTATTTACAGGAGAGACGACATACAGGTATATACTATATACAGGAGATGACATACAGGTGTGTATTATATATCAGGAAGATTACAAACATGTATATACTGAGGGGAAAATGAGAGGTGTGAGGTGAAAATGAGAGGTGTGAGGTGAAAATGAAAAGGTGAGAGTGCAAAATGAGAGGAGTGAGGGAAAATAGTGGAGTGATCAGAAAATGACAGATGTGAGGTCGAAATGACAAGTGTTAGGGGGGAATTAGAGGAGTGAGGGGGGACATGAGAGGTGTGAGGGAGAAAATGAGAGATGTGAGAGAGAAAATGAAAGTCGTGAGGAGGAAAATGAGAGGCGTCATGGGAAAATAAGAGAAGCGAGGTGCTATAACTAACCACAGATATTTACTATGCCCAGGCAACGCCGGGCTCTTCAGCTAGTATATCTATAAAAGTATTACCTACCTATGCATGATGGACTGGCAGCATTTATTAGGCCAGATAATTGAATTGCTATTTTATTGTAGGTCTTTAATAGAAACTTGTTGTTATCAATGACAATTAAACTGTGATATTACTTGAATTCTCGCAGCATATGTGACTCCAAAATGTCATGGACCAACAATACAGTAATGACTTCTATGGTCTCTAGTGTATAGTCACCTTCCATCTACACTAATAGGTCTCATTGAAACCAGATGCAATCTGTCTAATGGCTGAATATTGACTTCCTAGATTCACACATATGTATCCAAAGAGGAAAATGATCCTGCTTCTTGGCTATGTGGTAAGCTTAATGCAATATTTAGCTTGAATTAGCACTTATTATGACAGTGTAGGATTCATGCGAGGTGGGAGATTGGTTGGCTGCACTGTGCTCTAATGCATTTATTCTAGAAAACGCTTTTGTTCCAAGCTTTGAGCTCTAGTGATTTCTTCTCATATATAATAAAACATTAAGAAACATTAAGGCCTTCACTTAAAAAAAAAAAAAGCAACACAAAACGTCATCATGCAATTCCATGCATTCTTTAGTATGGGTGAACTAAGTGATTTGTGGACAATGTGGGCTCTGGATGACATATAGACTAAGAAGGAGACTAGAGACCAAGACTGCAGCTCTGAGATACCAGATTGGGCAACCACATCCAGGTTCTCATTGTATAGGCACTGGCAGGTTTAGAGGAAGCAGATCATTTTGGAGAAAAATATATCACAAATCTACAACAAATAGTCTATGTGGAAAAATAGTGGTGGTATTTATAAGTATACCAGATTTGGGTATATATTGGCAGAAGGCTCTATAGGTCTACTACTAATGCAAAATCGATATCAACCAATCATATCCTAGGGATCATGTGCAATTTACAGAAATTGGAGAAGTGACCTAGTCATCAATATACGAGACCCAAGTGTTGTTTTGTAATCTCAAATATGAATTACAAGATGTGCACAGACTCCTATGAGTTAAAAAAAAGAAGAAGCTATACAGAAGAGGCAGGAATCATGCGTTCCCTAGTGCAGGAATTAAATTGTGTGTGCTGATGTAGGGTATGTACTTTATTTTATGTAATATACTGTTGATTAGTCTTTTTTTAACTTCCAAGGCTCATTCATAAGGTTTGATGGTACAAGACGTAAATGTCATGAATTATTAACATGAATGGATGCAGACTGGAGGAGAGGCCTATGGTGTTCGTCTTGCTATGGGTACGTGTCTTCATGATCCAACACTGTGTGATCTAATACTCAATATCTATAAGGGGTAGAATTTTTTTTTTCCAATTCTCTCTCAAGTTGCAACGTCGTAGATAAAATCAGTAATGATAAGCGTATTGGTAAAATAAATCCAATCCAATTTGGCGGATGTGTAGCCCTCCAGCATTACTGTTTGGAGAACCCAACGGCCTACTCTCCATTGTTATAGTAATAGGCGATAATAAAAAAATCATTGCACACAGTAACTGAGTCATTGCTGCTAGATTACCAGCCATTGTAATTATCCCGACTGGATTTAGCACGAAACTGAACCCTGCGCGCCGCACACCGTGTGAGTGTTCATCTATGGAAATGAATGCTATATATAGATTTATAAGCACCCAAAGGTGTTTCACAATCAATTACTCAGCTAAATCTAAGAAAATACATTGTAATGTAAGTACCTGCTGAAACCATTGGGAGAGGGAGAGAGGATGCGGGAAGGATTGGCACAGAGGGGTGGGGGATGAGTGATGATGGGTGAGAGCATGGGGCAGGGAGGAAGGGGAGAGAAAGGATGCAGGGACCCAAGCCAAGCAGATAACATGCTCCGAGATATGCACTGGAAATAATAATGTGGCTGCTCTGCGGGGATTGGGAGCTTAGCTGGGAAATGAGACTTAATTCACTGCATGTCAATACGGAGCAGATAAAAGCAGGTGGTGCAATCTCAGTGACCCAGATTAATAGTCACTATTGCAAATCACTGTCAGCGGATACAAATATTCTGCTATATGAAACCCCAATAATATGCACACTATTATCATAAAATATGTCACCCTTACCGTTCATCCTCCTAAGAAGCCCTGATGGGCTCCGTGTGTCTCTACGGGATCCATTCTTAATCTCCATAGAAAGAAATGAATCGTAAATTTAGAATCCTCTCCTTCTTATGTTCTGCTGCATTCCCTTCTGCCCAGCAGTATAGTGAGCGCCTCTGCATGCAGGTCGGTGCTGTATACAGAGGTACATGGAGCTGGCTGTATACTGCGTCCGCACTGAGCATGCTCGCAGCATCCCTGGGGATTTAAATCCTTCCACGTGACCCCGGTCTGTCAGGCAGAGTGAGAAGATTTAACCCCCTGCCTGTCATATTACACATGAAAACTGGACACATTTAAAAAAAGAATAGAAATATTGACTACTAGGGTTGTACAATGAATAAGGAAAGTGCAATCAGGCCTTGACATTATAAATTGTAATCCAATCATTGCTGTTCTTTAATTTATAATGCTGTTGATAACGAAGAATTGGGGAAGATTTCATCATATATTTATGTTGCTGTATCTGGATTTGAAGTCTACTTGGTGCATTGCAGAATTATCTGGAGAATGCATCATCATCATCATCATCATCACCCTGAGAACAGATTCCTCTAGTATCAGTAAATGAAAAAACATCTGCATTTTTCTCCACTCATCATGTAGAAAAAGGAAGAAAAGTACAGAAGTAAGGAAGACAGCAATGGTTAAAAAAATATCAGGGATGAAGTGAGAAGCCATAAACCATCCTAAATATGCAAGACTGGCAGAGTGTGAAATACAGACACCTGTATGTCAGACTGCGTGTTTACATTCCTATATCCATGAAGCATGCCAGGTATTTTAATAATACACAATAGTGTCCTGCTTATAAAATAAGCTGACACATTGACAGGTCTGTGAGGCCGATCATGTCTTCTATCTTAGGACGTATTGAGTGGCATTGATATAAAAATATCAAAGAACTTACAAAAGGACTCCTAATACTAATAAAAAATATATGTATATACATAAAACAAAGAAATATACTAATATATATAAAAGGCCACAAAAGGGTAAATCAGATAAAAAGCCTTTATTTATAATAGTATGGCAACATTAGCACAAAAGTGCATGTGCTTGGGGAATAAATATACACAGGTGTACAGGTAAAATATACGATAAAAATATATATCTAAAAGCAGTCCCACAATCTGATTATAAGCGCATGTATAAAAGAAGGTTATTATGTGCATACAAGGGAGATAGTGTTACAAGTGAAAAGAAGTGCTGAGTCTAATATAAAAAAATTAAATAAATTTGTACAAATGTGTCCTCAATAAAACAGTGTGCAAATAAGTGTAACCATAAGTTTATGTGCAAAATTGCGTATGAAAAGAGACAAAGTCTACTATGTGCCGTATGTCCTCCACTGCACAATAAAATCAAAAACATGCGCACCAATATCCGCTGTAAGATATGTGGGAATAGACAAAATGCTGAACGTATATATACACAGAGCACCCCGACGCGCGTTTCGGTGATTCCTTCGTCAGGGGGAGCTGTCACGGCAGGCCCTGCCCATTACATGACATCAATGTATTAGAAAAGTCATCGATTTGTCGTTTTTGTCACATTGCTAATCATTCTTTACAGCTTTTCCTAAGTAAGTTTCACCCACCTTTTCTGGAGACCTGGATGGCATTGATACCAAGTTATGCTAAGACAAGTAGGCATGGCAGCAGGGGTTGGGTAGATTTTGAGATATTTGAGAACTGGAAAAAGCGAGGCCATAGACCTTTGTATGCAGCTGTATTAGCTTATCTATTGTTTTCGCACAACTTTCACCATTGTAATGTCGGAAATGGAATGTTTTTTGTTCTTTAACTTAATAGTAAGGAACCTTTCAATGTAGCCAGTGGAGTCCACTGCATAATAATAATAATAATCTTTACATAAGGCTAACATATTCTGCAGCGCTTTACAGTTTGCACACATTATCATTGCTGTCCCCGATGGGGCTCATAAAACTCCCCATCAGTATGTCTTTGGAGTGTGGGAGGAAACCCACACAAACATGGGGAGAACATACAAACTCCTTGCAGATGTTGTCCTTGGTGGGATTTGAACCCAGGACTCCAAGCCTGCAGTGCTAACCACTGTGCTGCCCTAAATATGGAACTTCAGAGTACAAAATTAATTTGTGTATATTATATCATGCATTTATTTTTGTGTATGAAACCAAATAAAAACATGTTAAAAAAACTGGTCATCATAGGTGTGTAAGGGACATGCTGCCCACATTTTCCCTTAACCCCTTAGTGACAGAGCCAATTTGGTACTTAATGACGAAGCCAATTTTTACAATTCTGACCACAGTCATTTTATGAGGTTATAGCTCTGGAACGCTTCAACGTATCGCACTGATTTTTAGATTGTTTTTTCATGACATACTGTACTTCATGTTAGTGGTAAAATTTCTTCGATATACACTACCGTTCAAAAGTTTAGGGTCACCCAGACAATTTTGTGTTTTCCATGAAAACCCATACTTTTATTAATCAAATGAGTTGCCAAATGAATTGAAAATCTAGTCCAGACATTGACAAGGTTTTATTTGAAATAAACCTTCAGAAAGAACCTGAAGACTCACCTCTTCCGACAAGCCTACAGCCTGCAGTGATCCTCAACCTACTGAACTACCGCACGACCAGCTCTACCCTCTCCTACTGTATCCTCACCCATCCCCTGCAGACTGTGAGCCCTCGTGGGCAGGGTCCTCCCTCCTTCTGTACCTGTTAGTGCCTTTTTTTGCTCATGTTTATTGTATTTGTCTATATTTGCCCCTTTTCACATGTAAAGTGCCATGGAATAAATGGCGCTATAAAAATGCATAATAATAATAATAAAATAATAATTTTCTCCTTCAAACTTTACTGTCGTCAAAGAATGCTCCCTTTGCAGCAATTACAGCATTGCAGAACTTTGGCATTCTAGCAGTTAATTTGCTGAGGTAATCTGGAGAAATTTCACCCCATGCGTCCAGAAGCCCCTCTCACAAGTTGGTTTACAGACAGAATACCAGCTGCCTGCTTCTTCCCTACATAGTTCTTGCATAACTTGGAGGTGTGCTTTAGGTCATTGTCCTGTTGTAGGATGAAATTTGCTCCAATCAAGCACTGTATACAGGGTACGGCATGGCATTGCAAAATGGAGTGATAGCCTTCCTTATTCAAAATCCCTTTTACCTTGTACAAATCTCCCACTTTACCAGCACCAAAGCAACCCCAGACCATCACATTACCTCCACCATGCTTGACAGATAGTGTCAGGCACTCTTCCAGCATCTTTTCAGTTGTTCTGCGTCTCACAAATGTTTTTCTGTGTGATTCAAACATCTCAAACTTGGATTCGTCTGTCTATAACACTTTTTTCCAAACTTCCTCTGTCCAATGTCTGTGTTCTTTTGCCCATATTAACCTTTTCCTTTTATTAGCCAGTCTCAGATATGGCTTTTTCTTTGCCACTCTGCCCTGAAGGCCAGCATCTTGAAGTGGCCTCTTCACTGTAGACGTTGACATTGGTGTTTTGTGTGTAATATATAATGAAGCTGCCAGTTGAGGACCTGTGAGACATCGATTTCTCAGTTGTGCAGCTGGGCCTCCCACTTCTCTTTCTACTCTGGTTAGAGCCTGTTTGTGCTCTCCTCTGAAGGGAGTAGTACACACCGTTGTAGGAAATCTTCAGTTTCTTGGCAATTTCTTGCCTGGAATAGCCTTCATTTCTAAGAACAAGAACAGACTGTCGAGTTTCACATGAAAGTTCTTTTTTTCTGGTCATTTTGAGAGTTTAATGGAACCAACAAATGCAATGCTCCAGGTTCTCAACTAGCTCAAAGGAAGGTCAGGTTTATAGGTTCTCTAATCAGCCAAACTGTTTTTAGCTGTGCTAACATACTTTCACAAGGGTTTTCAAGGGTATTCTAACCATCCTTTAGCCTTTTTAAACAGTTAGCAAACACAAAGTACCATAAGAACACTGGAGTGATGGTTGTTTGAAATGGCATCTATACACCTATGAAGATATTGCATTACAAACCAGACGTTTGCAGCTAGAAAAGTCATTCACCACATTAACAATATATAGAGTGTATTTCTGAATCACATAGTGTTAGCTTCATGTGAAAAAACTGTGCTTTTCTTTAAAAAATAAGGAAATTTCTAAGTGACCCTAAACTTTTGAATGGGAGTGTTAGTTGCGTTTATTTATGAAAAAAGGTAATTTTGCAAAAAAACTTAAAATTTTGCAATTTTCAAACTTTTAATCTTTGTACACTTAAATTGGAGAGTGATGTCACACAAAATAGATAATAAATAACATTTTCCACATGTCTACTTTACAGCAGCACAAATTGGGAAATATCATTTTTTTTGTTAGGACGTTATAAGGGTTAAAAGTTGACCAGCGATTTCTTATTTTTCCAACAAAATTTACAAAACCATTTTATTAAGGGGCCACCTCACATTTGAAGTGAGTTTTGGGGGTCAATATAACAGAAAATACCCAAAAGTGGCACCATTCTAAAAACTGCACCCTTCAAGGTGCGCAAAACCACATTCAAAAAGTTTATTAATTCTTCAGGTGCTTCACGAGAACTAAATTAACGTATAAGAAAAAATGAACATTTTACTTTTTCACAAAAAATGTAATTTGGAACCAATTTTTTTATTTTCACAAGGGTATCAGGAGAAAATGGACCACAAAATTTGTTTTGCAATTTCTCCTGAGTACGCGGATACCCCATATGTGGGTAAAGCCACTGTTTGAGTACATGGCAGGGCTCAGAAGGGAGGGAGCACCATTTGACTTTTTGAACACAAATTTGGCTGGAATCAATGGTGGCGTCATATAGCATTTGGAGACCCCCTTGTTGTACCTAAACAGTGAAACCCCCCAATTCGAACTCCAACCCTAACCCTAACACACCCCTAACTCTAATTCCAACTCTAACCATAACCCTAACCACAAACCTAACCCTAACACACCGCTAACCCTAATCCCAACCCTAACCGTAATCCCAACCATAACCACAACCCTAACCCTAGCCCAACCCTATCTTTAGCCAAACCCTAACTTTAGCCAAACCCTAACCCTAGCCCCAACCCTAGCCCAACCCTAACCCTAACTTTAGCCCAACCCTAACCCTAACTTTAGCCCAACACTAACCCTAACTTTAGCCCAACCCTAACCCTAACTTTAGCCCAATTCACTTTAGCCCAACTCACTTTAGCCCAACTCTAACACTAATGGAAAAATGGAAATAAATACATTTTTTTAATTTTATTATTTTTACCTAACTAAGGTTGTGATAATGGGGGTTTGATTTACTATTTTTTTTTAATTTTGATCACTTTGATAGAGTTTATCACAGTGATCAAAATGAACTAATAGGAAAAATTTCCTATTGTTGCCGGGTGCCGGCCGGCAGATCTCGGCGGGCACACTGTGCATGCGCCCGCCATTTTCTCCCGAAAGAAGATGCCCCGGGCACCTCACGGGGGGATGCAGGGACTCCGGAGGTACCGGGGGTGATTGGGGGACCCTATTTCTCTCTCCTCTGACGTGCGATCACATTGGAGGAGAGAGAAATTAAATGGAAAATTGGACTTTTTTTTGCGGTCGCTGTTATACCATTAATAACGGCAATCACAACACTAGGGTCGGTAAAAACTGACCCGAATCATGTTTTCTGGGGTCTCAACTACCCCCAGTAGCCAAGACCCCGGAGAAATTCTGACTCTGGGGGCGCTATATACTTATTTCTCAGCGCCGTTAAAAAGCGGTGCTGAGGCATATGTACCCTTAACTACTGCCGTTAAAAGGCATATCAGCGGTCGCTAAGGGGTTAAAGTGTGAAGTGTGTTATGTGGTGTAATTTCACATCATGTAAGATGTAATGTAAAGTGTTAATGATATTTAATATGAAAGTGTGTTGTGATGTGCATTACATACGTGTATCACAAAACCACCCCTATTAATGTCAATAGACAAAATGAGGTTAAGAGTTTTTTTTATATAATCAAATATTTTTATTTTATTACACATACCAAAAAAGGAATTCATAAAGTAGTATAGAGTACCACAAACCAAGCATTATTAAAGGGGAATAGCAACCAGGTTATACACAGCAGTATACAAAAAATATAATAATAATGCAAAAAAATTTTGCTTTTATATTATTTCATAGACCATATTCATTAGTATGAGAAGCCTAAAATGCTATAGTGCAATTGTGCTGTAAACATTATGATATTCAATTATATCCAGCTAATCATCCGTGGAAAAGAGAGTATATGTAAGGACTGTGGCACATAGACTATAAGAGGTATAGGGGCAAATAGCCTTTTGGTTTACTAGCAGAATGTGCTCTGTAATGCAGGGGATTATAGGTATAAGAGATCGCTATAAAGTGCAAAAGTGCCATTGTATAATGAAAACATCCCCCAATATTCCCCCAGTATTCAATATGTTACCAAGGACCCCGATCTGCCGACCTCATTTTGTCTATTGGTATTAATAGGGGTGGTTTTGTGATATTGATTTTACAGTTTGAAACCTTTTTGCCTGATTTGAGATTTCCTAGTGTCTAATTACATAGTGTAGTCTGACTATGGGAACAGTTAGAGTTAATATTTGGGACTAACCTACAGTGGGAGGGTCTAGTGTGGAGGAAAATGAATGTTTACTGCTAGGAAGACAGCTAGGACATGGAGTGCATAGTGAATGGGCTACAAGGTCCAGAGAGGACCATGTTGTATTTAAGGGTGATCCTATATGAGGAGACCAAAGAGAAGGGATAGCGAGATCCTGAGCATAGGCAACAAAGAGACAGAGTGGCCTTCTGGAAAAGGGGTCCTAGGAGAGGTTGCCTAGCCACGAGACCCCAGGCTTACAACACTAGAAGGTAAGAGACCTAAGTAGAACTGTGTACGTGGGACTAGTGAAGTTCCAAGGTGCCAGTAGTGGAAATAGGACACCGCAGAACAAGTAGATGACACTTGTTGATCAAGACTGTAGTATTAAAGCTAATAATACAAAACCCGGCACTCAACTTTGTGGTGTGAAGAAACGAAAGGTTTATTATCCCAAATCAGAAAACGTTTCGGTCCCACAGATGGACCTTCATCAGTAACGTTTACTGGGACAATGTACAGATCCAAGTGGCTATAGGGCCTGCCCGGAGGTTGCTACCAATATAGTATTGGATACCCAGAAAGAGAAGTTACAGCCTATATAAGTGCTGTCATCGCAGCGTCCACCGCTGGATAGTGCTATCCAGCGGTGGACGCCGCGATGACAGCACTTATATAGGCTGTAACCTCTCTTTCTGGGTATCCAATACTAAATTGGTAGCAACCTCCGGGCAGGCCCTATAGCCACTTGAATCTGTACATTGTCCCAGTAAACGTTACTGATGAAGGTCCATCTGTGGGACCGAAACGTTTTCTGATTTGGGATAATAAACCTTTCGTTTCTTCACACCACAAAGTTGAGTGCCGGGTTTTGTATTATTTGCTGATTACGGATTGGGAACCTACCCGTGCACCTTATACGGTTGTGCACACGTTTATCTAACTATGTAGTATTAAAGCTGGCTTGTGGTGAAGTAGGGATAAACAGTGGATTGGAAGATACTACTAAGGAAGGAAACTGTGTGGAAAAATGCCTCAAGTTTTAATGGAAATGTTCATAAGACTTTGTACCCGCTGTTCCTTGTATATAATCCTTACCAAATTACCATTTAGTGAAGAGTTTATTTTTGAATTTTGCTCTCCCTCATCGACCTGTGAAACATCTGGTCCTGGCAAACCCACAATAATGGTTACATGCGGCCTGCACAGACATAAAGCTCTCACAGCACAAGTCCAGACACCCACCTGGGAACCTCCACCTTCATGTAACATGCCAGGGTGCCACAGATGCGCGCTTCGCCTGGTACTACCGCCCCGCGCCACATTATTTAAATAGTTATATAGGTTGTAAAGCCCATCAAGTTCAACCTTTCTCCATCAGTTACACATTCTCTATCACCAGAATATTTAGATCCCACAATGCCATTTTTTAGAAAATCAAAGCCTTTTTTTTTAGTTCTGTTATAGTGTATACTATTGCTACCTCTTACTGTAGGACATTCCACAGTCTGACTGCTCTAACTGTAAAAAACATTTCCTACTTAGCTGCGCCGAATCACCTTTCTTCCACCTGCAATTAATCACCCTTGTCGTTTGTAAGAACTTAGGAAGGAAAAAGGTTATGTGCACACGTAGGAAAAGAGGTGCAGAATTTTCTGCACAAAATCCGCATCTCCTGGCAGAATCTGCAGCCGCGGAGTTGCCGCCGTTTTTATGCGGATTTTATGCTGTTTTTATGCAGAATTGATGCGGATTTTGTGCGGATTTTCAGCGGTTTTTGCCACTGCGGAATTTTAATATGGAGGGGTGCAGAAACGCTGCAGATCCGCACAAAAGAAGTAACATGCACTTCTTTGAAATCCGCAGCAATTCCACACTGATTTTTCCGCACCATCTGCACAGCTTTTTTTTCCATTGAATAACATTGTACTGTACATCACAGTGCAGCTCTGCAGCGTTTCTGCGCGGAAAAATCCGCTGCAGATTCGCAGCAAATCCGCATCGTGTGCATATAGCCTTAGTCATGTACCAGTCCTTTGTATTGACCACACATGTATTTATACATTTAACTGAGATCTCCTTTGTGACATCTTTTTTCTAAGCTAAACGGGTCCAACTTTTCCAACGTCTCATCATCAAAGGGATCGTACATCCCATATAATAATCTCATTGAACGCTTTTGAACTGACTCTAGTTTCCGGATAACCTTTTTAAAGTGCCCCAAAATGACAAACACTGGATCTCATATTCAAAATGTGGTCTGACCGTCTTACACATGATTTAAAAAGGGGCAACAATACGTTAAGATCATGGGATTTTATCTCTCTTTTTCTACATCCTAAAATCTTGCTTACTTTTGCCTCTGCTGCCTGACATTGAGTCAAGGTATTTTGGTGCTCTAGGCAAATGAGGCCAATGGCATCCCCGACCCAAAGCAAAGAAATGGATCAGAAATTAAGGTAACAGGAACCCTAACAAACTTCCCCCACTAATGAGTTAGGTAACAAGCTCTCATGACCACTAGAATTGTTACCTTTTTCACCCAAAAATGCCAGCAGAAGTAAATAAAACAAAGTAGTGTACTTTAGGGATGTTACTTAACAGGGAGTGCAAGTTCAAACATAGATGTAGAATCTCTGTGGATTATTTACACAATATTGGGGGAAAATAGCGATATTCATCTCCTGATGACCTATATTTTTAATGTCAAACCCAAGGATTGTCATGGAAACTAATATAACTTAACAATAATGGGGCTGTTTGGTTTCAATTTAGGTGTCCAGCATTTGTCAGATACCCTAATGGAAAATAAACAGAACCCATTATAGAGAAAGGGATACGTTTGATAGTTTTTATGTCTGTCATGCAAAAAATTCAGCTTGCATAAAACTGATGGTGGTTCTGGTGGTGCATTCATGTATTACTGATGGCTCTGGTGATGTATTCATGTAGTGATAATTATTCTGGTGATATATTCATCATTGGAACCATCATTAGTACATATATACAAAATCATCATCAGTACATAATTAGAGTATCAGAGCCTTCAGTAGAACATGAATATGGCACAGAAACATCCTCAGTAAATAAAAATATCACCAGAACTACATATACTACATGACTACATCAACAAAACCACCATCAGCACATGCCCATGTAAACAGAACAAGCATCAGTAAATAAATACGTCACCAGAACCACCATCAGTATATGAATACATCACCAAAAACAAAAGTAAATGCATACATCACCATAACCACAAGTATTTCAATGCAAAAACCAAGGTTAGTACAACAATTAATTGTATCATCAAGTCAGCCCATAAAAATTACATCTCATAAACCCACAATGTCATGATCCCAATGGCAGGGGATCACAAAAGGACAAGCACACAAAAAACAGAACAAGCTCTAGGGTGATGGAAACTGAGTTGACCGCGATCCTGAACCTAATTCACAACACTAGCAGTAGCCGGGGAACGTGCCTACGATGATTCTAGACGTCTCGCGCCAGCCGAAGGACTAGCTTCCCCTATTAGAAGAAACAAAGGCCTCTCTTGCCTCCAGAGAAACACCCCACAGAAATAGCAGCCCCTCACATGTAATGACGGTGAAATGAGAGGAAAGCACATACGTAGTAATGAAAACAGATTCAGCAAAATGAGGCCCGCTAAAACTAGATAGCAGAGGATACAAAAGTGAACTGCGCGGTCAGCGAAAAACACTACAAAAAACCATCCTGAAATTACCTGAACTCATGTGCCAACTCATGGAACATGAGGAGTAATATCAGCCCACTAGAGCAACCAGCAACAAGGAATCACATAACTGCAAGCTGGACTAAAACAAAAATAAAGCAAAACGTGGAACAGGAAAATCAAAAACTTAGCTTGTCCTGATGATTACAGAAGCGGAAAGCAGAGGTAACAAGACACACTGATTACATTTTTTTTTTTCTTTTTATTTAAATAAATTTTTATTAACAAAACAAAGAATATCCGGATGTCATTTACATTGCATTATATCACATGCACGTTTTCTTATTTCAATACACCCCAACATTACCCCAACTACCCCCCACCCCCCTAAGACAGCTCATTCCCAATCTATACCCCACTGAGGCATTATCTGCCTCGTGTAGTTTATCCTAATCCAGATCTTAAGAAACTCGACGTCTATACTCCTCATTCCAATTCAAGCCAAGGAGACCACATCTTATTATACATATCTATTTTCCCCCTTTTTTTGTACACCCCCTTTTCCAATTTTAAACCATTTTGAACATATTGGAGAAATTCCCTTCTCGTAGGTGGTTCCACATTAATCCAATTTCGTGCTATCACTTTCCTTGCCATGTAGAGTAGCCTAGCAATTGCAACCTTCCAAGTATTATCAACTCCAATTTCTTCCACATATCCCAGCACGCATACCATCGGGTCTCTAAGAACTCTACACTTATACGCTACTTCAACCCGGCTCAAAACCACCACCCAAAAAGCAGCCAGCCTAGGACACGTCCACATCATGTGATATATTCCAGCATTCTCACTCGCACACCTCGGACACTCAGAATTGGCACGCAATCCCGCTCTGTATAGCACTTCCGGAGATTTATATACTCTATGCAGAATATATAACTGCGAGAGTCTATATGGTTCACTCAAGGATAGTCGCGGAATCCACTCCATCACCGATTCCCAGGTTTCATTTTCCATCGGTCCTACGTCCCTCTCCCACTTAGCTCTCGCCTTTATAGGGAAATCTAGTAAAAACGTATGCATTAGGTCCTTATACAGAGTGGAAATAACTCCCCTTGTAGTCCCGTCCCCACACACATACTCCAACACAATATCATCCTGAATTCTGAAATCCACCTTCTTCTTCTGAGCTCTAAAGGCATGCCTCATCTGCGCATACTGATATACCCCTGTGGATCGCAGCCCAAATTCTTCCTGCAATTGAGAAAAGGACTTCAATGCTTGCTGCTGAGTTATCTGGTGAACAAAACAAATTCCCTTATTCTGCCATTCCATCAGTCCTCCCAAAGCCTCAAATTCGTTTAAATTGTTATTAGACCATATCGGTGTGAATTTAGTCAACCCTGTAACCCCACGAATCTGCCTTAGTCTATTCCATAATTTTCGAATCAGGAACAGGGTTGGGTATACTTTCCCCAAAGCGCCCAAAGAGCCATCCTCCAAACACCTGACCATCGGTCGTCGGTCCGTCACCTCTTCCATTAGATGTTGTACTGCACTGGATGACGCCCCTCGCGCCCAGCCCTTCAAATGCTGGCTCTGGGCCGCAAGGAAGTATATTTCCGGGTTGGGCAAAGCCAAACCACCATCCTCCTTGGGTCGCTGAAGCGTCTCCAGGCTAATACGTGGATATTGTCTACCCCATATCAAACTTCTAAAGAGGGCATTAATCTGCCTGAACTTCCCCCTAGGGATCCAAATTGGTGCGTTATGTAAAACATATAGGATTTTAGGCATCAGGACCATTTTAATAAGGTTTACTCTACCGACGACCGATAGATGTAATTTATTCCATGCATCTACCTTCGCCTTGAGTATCCCCATAACAGGAGCCAAATTTCTTTGTAGGTACTCCGCAATTGGCACCGAGACATATATTCCAAGGTATTTAAATTTGGAAACCACCTGTAGCCTTTCATCACCAACATCCTCACTTACATTCTCACCTACGTCATCCACCCTAAAAAGAACCGACTTATCCCAATTAATTGTCAATCCTGACACAGCACCAAATCTCTCAACAATTTCAATGGCCCCTCTTAGTGAATCGTCTGGATCCGCCAGGAACAGCAAAACATCATCCGCGTATAGCGCTATTTTTTCCTCTATTTTCCCATACCTAAACCCAGGGACCCTATCAGACTGCCGAATCTTAGCGGCAAGAGGTTCTACAGCCAGCGCGAACAGGAGGGGTGAGAGCGGGCATCCCTGCCTAGTACCCCTAGCCAGCCCTATAGGTCGAGACAGCTCCCCGTTCACTCTAATTCTAGCCGACGGTGATGAATACAGCAGCTGTATCCAGGCCACAAACTGCGGACCAAACCCCATACATTCCAGCACCTGCCAGAGGTATCCCCATTCGACACTGTCAAACGCCTTATGTGCATCTAGCGATACAATCACTCTACGACCACCGTTATCAGACTCTACCTGCAAATTTACATACAACCTGCGCAAATTGATCGCCGTGGATCTGTCAGGCATAAAGCCAGATTGGTCCGAATGCACCAGACTCGCAATAACACTAGAGAGTCGGAGAGCCAACACCTTGGCCAAAAGCTTGACATCAATTGTTAGTAAAGAAATTGGGCGGTACGACTCCGGTTTCCCCAAGTCCTTATCCTTCTTTGGAATAACCACTATTATGGCCTCTCTCATAGAGGCTGGCAGGCACCCACAGGACCTAGCTTCCTCCAGTACCATTTTTAATCTAGGAATCAACACTTCTGCCAAACCTTTATAGATCTCAGCGGGTAACCCATCAACCCCAGGCGCCTTCCCATTAGCCATGGACATCAATGCCCGACTCAACTCCTCCTCAGTGATAGGGGCCTCAAGGCTCTCCCTATCTGCCTCATTCAGTTTCGGCAGATCCAGACCTTCCAAGAAAGTCAGAGTGTCCTCGACCGAATCACCAATCCGAGAGGAATACAAATCTGCATAGAAGTCCGCGAAGGCCCTCAAGATTTCAGGCGTTTCCGTTATTCTACCTCCACTTGCAGATTCCAAAAAGTGTATATATGAACATAGTAACATAGTAACATAGTAACATAGTTAGTAAGGCCGAAAAAAGACATTTGTCCATCCAGTTCAGCCTATATTCCATCATAATAAATCCCCAGATCTACGTCCTTCTACAGAACCTAATAATTGTATGATACAATATTGTTCTGCTCCAGGAAGACATCCAGGCCTCTCTTGAACCCCTCGACTGAGTTCGCCATCACCACCTCCTCAGGCAAGCAATTCCAGATTCTCACTGCCCTAACAGTAAAGAATCCTCTTCTATGTTGGTGGAAAAACCTTCTCTCCTCCAGACGCAAAGAATGCCCCCTTGTGCCCGTCACCTTCCTTGGTATAAACAGATCCTCAGCGAGATATTTGTATTGTCCCCTTATATACTTATACATGGTTATTAGATCGCCCCTCAGTCGTCTTTTTTCTAGACTAAATAATCCTAATTTCGCTAATCTATCTGGGTATTGTAGTTCTCCCATCCCCTTTATTAATTTTGTTGCCCTCCTTTGTACTCTCTCTAGTTCCATTATATCCTTCATGAGCACCGGTGCCCAAAACTGGACACAGTACTCCATGTGCGGTCTAACTAGGGATTTGTACAGAGGCAGTATAATGCTCTCATCATGTGTATCCAGACCTCTTTTAATGCACCCCATGATCCTGTTTGCCTTGGCAGCTGCTGCCTGGCACTGGCTGCTCCAGGTAAGTTTATCATTAACTAGCATCCCCAAGTCCTTCTCCCTGTCAGATTTACCCAGTGGTTTCCCATTCAGTGTGTAATCGTGATATTGATTCCTTCTTCCCATGTGTATAACCTTACATTTATCATTGTTAAACCTCATCTGCCACCTTTCAGCCCAAGTTTCCAACTTATCCAGATCCATCTGTAGCAGAATACTATCTTCTCTTGTATTAACTGCTTTACATAGTTTTGTATCATCTGCAAATATCGATATTTTACTGTGTAAACCTTCTACCAGATCATTAATGAATATGTTGAAGAGAACAGGTCCCAATACTGACCCCTGCGGTACCCCACTGGTCACAGCGACCCAGTTAGAGACTATACCATTTATAACCACCCTCTGCTTTCTATCACTAAGCCAGTTACTAACCCATTTACACACATTTTCCCCCAGACCAAGCATTCTCATTTTGTGTACCAACCTCTTGTGCGGCACGGTATCAAACGCTTTGGAAAAATCGAGATATACCACGTCCAATGACTCACCGTGGTCCAGCCTATAGCTTACCTCTTCATAAAAACTGATTAGATTGGTTTGACAGGAGCGATTTCTCATAAACCCATGCTGATATGGAGTTAAACAGTTATTCTCATTGAGATAATCCAGAATAACATCCCTCAGAAACCCTTCAAATATTTTACCAACAATAGAGGTTAGACTTACTCGCCTATAATTTCCAGGTTCACTTTTAGAGCCCTTTTTGAATATTGGCACCACATTTGCTATGCGCCAGTCCTGCGGAACAGATCCTGTCGCTATAGAGTCCCTAAAAATAAGAAATAATGGTTTATCTATTACATTACTTAGTTCCCTTAGTACTCGTGGGTGTATGCCATCCGGACCCGGAGATTTATCTATTTTAATCTTATTTAGCCGATTTCGCACCTCTTCTTGGGTTAGATTGGTGACCCTTAATATAGGGTTTTCATTGTTTCTTGGGATTTCACCTAGCATTTCATTTTCCACCGTGAATACCGTGGAGAAGAAGGTGTTTAATATGTTAGCTTTTTCCTCGTCATCTACAACCATTCTTTCCTCACTATTTTTTAAGGGGCCTACATTTTCAGTTTTTATTCTTTTACTATTGATATAGTTGAAGAACAGTTTGGGATTAGTTTTACTCTCCTTAGCAATGTGCTTCTCTGTTTCCTTTTTGGCAGCTTTAATTAGTTTTTTAGATAAAGTATTTTTCTCCCTATAGTTTTTTAGAGCTTCAATGGTGCCATCCTGCTTTAGTAGTGCAAATGCTTTCTTTTTACTGTTAATTGCCTGTCTTACTTCTTTGTTTAGCCACATTGGGTTTTTCCTATTTCTAGTCCTTTTATTCCCACAAGGTATAAACCGCTTACACTGCCTATTTAGGATGTTCTTAAACATTTCCCATTTATTATCTGTATTCTTATTTCTGAGGATATTGTCCCAGTCTACCAGATTAAGGGCATCTCTAAGCTGGTCAAACTTTGCCTTCCTAAAGTTCAGTGTTTTTGTGACTCCCTGACAAGTCCCCCTAGTGAAAGACAGGTGAAACTGTACAATATTGTGGTCGCTATTTCCTAGATGCCCAACCACCTGCAGATTTGTTATTCTGTCAGGTCTATTAGATAGTATTAGGTCTAAAAGTGCTGCTCCTCTGGTTGGATTCTGCACCAATTGTGAAAGATAATTTTTCTTGGTTATTAGCAGAAACCTGTTGCCTTTATGGGTTTCACAGGTTTCACTTTCCCAGTTAATATCCGGGTAGTTAAAGTCCCCCATAACCAGGACCTCATTATGGGTTGCAGCTTCATCTATCTGCTTTAGAAGTAGACTTTCCATGGTTTCTGTTATATTTGGGGGTTTGTAACAGACCCCAATGAGAATTTTGTTACCATTTTTCCCTCCATGAATTTCGACCCATATGGACTCGACATCCTCATTTCCTTCGCTAATATCCTCCCTTAAAGTGGACTTTAGACAAGACTTTACATAGAGACAAACCCCTCCTCCTCTCCGATTTTTACGATCCTTTCTAAACAGACTGTAACCCTGTAAGTTAACTGCCCAGTCATAGCTTTCATCTAACCATGTCTCGGTTATTCCCACTATGTCAAAGTTACCTGTAGATATTTCTGCTTCTAGTTCTTCCATCTTGTTTGTCAGGCTTCTGGCGTTTGCGAGCATGCAGTTTAGAGGATTTTGTTTTGTTCCAATCTCCTCGCTGTGGATTGCTTTAGAAATGTTCTTACCTCCCATCTGAGTATGTTTTCCTGGGTCTTCTTTGTTCAAGTCTAATGTTTTTCTTCCCGAACCTCTCTGAGCAGCAGCCACTACCGACAGCATATGTCCCACTGTTTCTCCCTCCTGATAAAACAATACCCTTTGGAAATCCCGCTTCCTCTCAGCTTTGCCTAACAGAATCTTTTCCAAATGATTTTGTGCTCTTTTCATCCTTTTCTCTGCCTCAGGGGTTCCCAGTGTGGCCATCCCATCTTCTGCTTCCTTCAACTCCTCAACTGCCGCTTTTTCTGCCTCTCTCGTCCTCCGCTTACACCTACTAATGTCCCTAAACAGTAGTCCCCTCAGATACGCCTTCATTGCATCCCAGATTGTAAGAGCATCAGTGCTTCCATCATTTAAGAGAAAGAATTCCGCCACCTCCCGTCCTATACTTTCCAACTCAATACTCTGTAACCAATTGGGATGAATCTTCCATTCTCTCCCACTTGTCGACCGTGCCCCCTCCAATCTAACCTCTACTTCAATTGGACTATGGTCCGACAGGGC